>NW_010364428.1:47587-75685 GCF_000414095.1 Morus notabilis | reverse complement strand
AGAGTCAGGTAGAATCCGTTAACCTCTCTAGTTACATCTTTATCCTTGAGTACCATTGATTCTCTAATGGATAGTGATTCATAAAACACATTCATGAACCAGAGCGCTCTTACTAATCCAAGTACCGAATCAACACTCAAGAGAATTATTTATCTACTTCTTTCTCAAGAAGGAATGGATTCCATCTTGTATAATAACATTCCCAGCTACCTATTTCATTATGTCTCCAAAATACAAGGAATAGGATTCAGGGTCTCGGAATCCGTACCGAGTAAATCAAAAGACATAAATCCATAAATAGGAGTTTATTAAGAACTCAGGATTAAGATCATCCTATATATGACCATCGGTAGACTCAATTAGAATTTCTATGCTTAACGGAAATTATTAGAAACTCATATTGTGTCTGCGTCCATGTTTCACATAATCTCATTATGCGAAATACACTCATTCAATATCTCGCCATATTAACAGTGCGGATAACACCGTTCCATTCTAAATGGGAATGACATGTATTAATAATGTTTTAATTAAAGATTCTGAACTTTAATTAAATTCATTATGAACAATTACTTTTGATTATTATCCTTAAACATTATCCTCTCGTATACAACACTTATATACCATGTTTAAGGTTACATAAATAATCAAGGAATTTTATTAGATATTCATAAAATATTCATAAATATATGCACATAAAATGATGAATAAACTATTTTATTAAATAAATAATAAATATCCTTTTACATCTCATGCTTCTAGGACACTATTCCCAACAGCTACTTCATTCTCATAATGATGTTATAGTTGTGTCTCTATAAATGGCCACCGAATTTTAATAGATAATAGCAATTCGGCAGACATATTGTTCAAGGATGCATTAAAGAAAATCAATTAGGTGGAGCAAAGTTGTCACCGATGAATATTCCACTTCAAGGTTTCACAGGCGATTGTGTCCCTACTGAAGGAATGATAACTCTTCTTGTTACAATAGGAGGAGGATGCACAAGTGACCGGAATGGATAATTTTCTGGTAGTTGATTAACCATCTGCTTATAATGCAATCATAGGACGGTCGACTTTGAATGCAATGGGGGCAAAAACATCAACTTATCATTTGACGATGAAGTTTCCAACTGAAAACGGTGTTGGAGTAGTAATCGGCAACCAACAAGATGGTCGAATCTGTAACGTAAAGCGACTAACAGAAAGGTCGAGCAAAAAAGAAAGGAAATGGTTTCTATAATCTACCAGATACACCAGAAATTGCCCGCTGACTTACCAAGAAATATGAACAATATTCAGAATTTTTGAGAACTTGATCCACGTGAAAAGCGTGTGAAACTAGGAGAGATGGTGGAAGAGCCAAGTGACGGTGTGCTCGGGCTAAATTAGGAAGGGTACCATACAATGTAGTCAAGGTGGTTCGCTCAGGAACATATGAACTCAAAGACTAGTGGAGAATGGTGTTTTGTGCATCCTTGGAGTATCGAGCACCTCAGAAAATACTATCAGTGTAAGGAGTTTAAGTTTTGCTTATTATGATTAACAAGTTTGAGTGTTGCTTTTTACTTCGATGTATCGCCAAGTTTGTCAGGCAAAGTTTGCTATTAATATTAAATAAAAGTCAAAGAATTTGTTAAAATATTTTCTCTTTCAATATTTTCTTTTTCATCTTGCGCAATATAAAAAGAAAATGGCGGGATGGGCTAGCTTGGTTCGTAGCGTTTTCAGTTTGAGATTGAATTGAAGAGGATAGGATGGCAAGCTTATCTTGGGGAGTGACAAATTTGGCTTAGCAAGCTCCAGTTCCTTCTTCATATTCTCGAGCTCGGTTTGAATAGATTTTAGTTGTTTTTGAGTCTCTTCCAATTTTTTTTTTAATTTTTTTTATATCTTTCTAAACTGATGTAAGGAGTTCCTTGTACTTGGATTCTCATTCCTTTGCATTGCTTTCTAATGATGCTGCAGCTTCCTTAGATTTGAGTATTTCTCGATCCATACTCCTCAAGCCCTCACAAGCTTTATTGAGTTTCAACATTATCAAGCCAGCTTAATTAGACAAACATCTCGCAAGCATAGGAATTGGAGATGACAATATCAGCAGCAAGCTAAGACAAAAGAAGCAAGAAAGAGATAGCTATTATAGCATGTTAAAGAAAAAACGGAACTCAGAAGTGCTAGGAAAAATCTTTAGATTCATGCACTAAAAAAAGGTGCTTGCCTCAAAGGCGAGACGTGCATAATTTGCTTCGCATATGCGGAAGTATTCTAGCCCTTTGATGTGGTAAATACGATCTGACTCGACAATAAAGACATAGTGAAGGTCAATTGTTATTGGGATAGGCTTGTTATTTGAAGGTTTTTTGGAAGGAATTGTTGGAGAAGAATCCTTAGAAAACTGAGAAAGCGGAAGTTGATCTTTGGTTTCTTGAACTCTTTTGCTAGAGGAAGCAGAATTTTTCAGGTAACAATGAGGAAGGTTATGTGATGCTTGCATTTTTTAGCGTGTTCTCAAAAAACTTCAAGATCACATTTTGTTTAGATGTGTTGGAGCAATTCCAACACAGATCTACGAAAACAAGAACACAACAATAGAGAATAAAAAAGATACACGGTTGTTTGTTTGACTGAGGTTCGGGAACATTTGAGATTTCCCTGCATCCCTGTTGAGCTCGTCCGCAGGCAAGCTCTTTCCACTAGATCAAGAAAGCAATTACACCCTCAATACTCACGATTACAGAGATTCTGATAACCAGAGAAGAACTCACAACCCGAGAAGAAATCACTCACACCCGAACAAGAAGAATACCCAGTGGAGAAGACACCCTAAGTTTTCCCCAGATTCACTCGTTCCCAAATCGTTGATTTCTCTCTGTACACTATCAATGGAGTTTCTCTCTCTATACAAATCGCACTCTCTCTCTCTACAACACAGAAAATATCTTCTAATGGTCTCGATCCCCTTTTGGCCAAAGGATTATATCTCAATAGCTTTACACGTGTCAGGCCTTAGGAAATAACCTTGAGTCGGTTCCTGCCTTACAAACAAAACGACAGCTCATTGAACCAAAATACAAGACCCTTGAGTAAATGCTTCCTTGATGAGTGTCGTTTCCTGAGATTACTCTCACAAATTCCACCTTAATCTCAGTAAACGACCTCTGATGAACATTAGTGGCTTCCTGCGGATGTCATTGCTCAGACTTGATATTCAAGTCTTTCCGATGCTTAGCAAGTCCAGACATTTCTGGAATTTGCCAGCATTAGTCACCTTTGTTGCCATGTCCAAAGGATTATCTTCAGTGTCTATCTTCTCAAGCTTGATTATGCCTTCTTCCACCTTCTCTCTTATGAAGTGATGCCTCACATCTATATGTTTGGTCTTCTCATGATAAACTAGATTTTTACAGAGATGAATGGCTGATTGACTGTCTGAATAAATGGTTGTATCCCCCTTTAGGATTTTCAATTCTGACAGTAAACCTTGAATCTAGATTGCTTCTTTGAAGCCCTCAGCACCTGCAATGTATTATGCCTCAGTACTCGACAGAGCAACAACCGGCTTGAGTTGTGATTTCCAGCTTATGCAATTTCCATCAAAAGTCATCATATAGGTTGAGGTTGATCGTCTCCTATCTCTGTCACCTTTTTCTTCAAAACCCGGTGGCTGGTTCATGTAGATGGTTTCCTTCAAGTCTCCATGGAGGAAGGCAGTCTTCACGTCCATTTGTTCGAATTCCCAGTCCTCATGAGCTACAATTGCGAGAATGGTCCTAATAGTCTTATACTTTACAACAGGGGAGAAAATTTCTGTATAATCAATTCCCTCCAGTTGCGTAAAACCTTTAGCAACCAGTCTCGCTTTGAATCTTTTAGGTTCCTTAGGAGTGGATCCCTCATTGATCTTAAAGATCCACTTACAATCCACTGGCTTTTGTTTCTTAGGTCTAGGAACTAAGATCCATGTTTTATTCTTCTTAAGTGACTGCATTTCTTCCTCCATTGCTCTTCTCCAACTCTCAGCATTAGGAATATAAGTGGCTTCCTGGAATCTTCGGGGTTCCTGTTCTTCCACGTCTTCTGCTGTGTTAAGAGCAAAGGCTATCAAGTTTCCTCCTTTTTATCTTACCGGTGGCTTTATAGTCCTTCTAGGCCTATCTCTGGTTAATTGGTATTGGCCTAAATCATGATCAAGTAACGGCTGATCCTCTTGAACATGAGGTTCAGTGTCCTCTGTGGGTTCTTGTTGGGCAGAAGGTTCATCTTGAGTTGAGGTATGATCATGCCGTGTATCAACAGGCTGTTTGTGAGGTCCTTTCACCTCAAGCTGGAATTCCTGAGTTTGCCTTTCTTTATTTCATGCATTGTTAGAACTGATAGCAGTATCTTTTTTTAAATTTAAGAATGGCATGTTAGACTCATTAAAGACCACATCCCTACTTATTATTACTTTATATTGTGACCCATTTCTAAGACACAATCTATACCCTTTAACTCCCTCTGGATAGCCCATAAAAATACACTTAAGAGACCTTGGGTCTAGTTTACCTTCTCTTTGATGTGCATAAGCTGCACATCCAAACATTCTCAAGTTTGACATATTTGGAGGTTTGCATGTCCAGCATTCCTCCGGTGTCTTTAAGCCAATAAGCTTACAAGGACACCTGTTAATCAAGTAGCAGGCTGTTGTAACAGCCTCCCCCCAAAAGTGTTTATTGAGACCGGAACTGAAAAGCATGCATCGGACCCTTTCCATTAGTGTTCTGTTCATTCTTTCTGCTATGCCATTTTGCTGGGGGGGTTTTCTTACTGTCCTATGTCTTAAAATGCCATTATCTTGACAGTATTTTGTGAAAGTTTCATGACAGAACTCCATTCCATTATCAGTTCTCAGTGCTTTTAATTTCTTATTTGTGAGATTTTCTACTAATACTTTCCAATGTTTAAATTTTTCAAAACACTATGTTTTGTTTTTAACAAGTACACCCAAACTTTTCTAGTATTATCATCTACAATGGATAGAAAATACCTGTGTCCAGCAAATGTGGCTGTGCTTTCTGGTCCCCATAGATCAGCGTGTACATAATCAAGAGGCTTCTTGGAACTGTAAGATGAGGCAGCAAACTTTAGCCTGTGTTGTTTCCCTAGCACACACTGCTCACAGAACTCCAGCTGCCCAATCTACCATTTCCCTAAAAGTCCCTGTTTACATAGTTCTTGTAAACCTTTTTCACTTACATGGCCGAGCCTATGATGCCATAGTTCTGCTTGATCTTTAACTTCTACTGTGGCTGCAGCACCAGTGACCGTGTGTCCATCCAGGACATATAGGCCCTAATTTTTCTTCCCCTTGAGAATCACCATTGACCCCTTAAGCACCTTCAAGACTCCACCTTCTGCCTTGTAGCCATAGCCCATGTCATCTAAGGCTCCTAGTGAGATCAGATTTCTTCTCAGTTAGGGAATGTGTCTCACATCTTGAAGTATGTGAGTTGTTCCATTCCTTAGCTTCAAAGTCACTGTGCCTACGCCAACAACAGAACACGCATAGTTATTCCCCATTAGCACTCTTCCTCCATCCAATTTCTCATAGGAGGCGAACCACTCCCTATTGGGGCACATATAATATGTGCAGCCCAAATCCAGGATCCATTCTTCCTGTGGCTGGTTGACACTAACTGCAAGCATCTCAGAGCTTTCATATCCATCTTCTTGATATGCTAAAGCCGCATTAGCCCCTTCAGCTGGCTGTTCTGCACACTTCTTTTTCCATTCTTTACAGAACCTTTTGATATGACCTGGTTTATTACAGAAGGAACACTTTCTTTGACCTGACTTTGACTTTGATCTAGAGTTTGGCCTATTTTTAAACTTGCCCTGATCTCTCTTCTACGGCCTCCCTTTAGAGAATAGGCCTTCAGCGCCTCTAGCTGACAATTCATGTTCTATCTCTAACTCTCTCGATCTCAACGCTGACAATACATCATCTAATGTTAGACTATCCCTGCCATACTTTATTGCATTTTTCACTTCCTTGAATGGTTCTGGAAGAGATATTAGTAATATAACGGCTTGATTTTCCTCTTCAATTTTCTCACCGATATTAGCTAAATCGAGTATTATTTTGTTGAATTCATCAAGATTCTTTTCTAAATCCCTATTCGGATCCATTTTAAAACTGAAAAGTCTTTCTTTAATATAAATTTTATTTGTCAGGGACCTAGTCATATACAACTGCTCAAGTTTAAGCCATACCTTCGCAGCTGTGTCTTCTTCAATGACTTGCCGAAGCACGTTGTCCGAGAGGTAAAGAATAATTGTAGAGTATGCAATTTCCTGCATGTCAGCCTTCTGTTCATCGGTGCCTTGAACATCCTTCATGTCTCCGAGAGCCTTGGCCACCTTTTTTTGAACTAAGATAGCCCTCAATTTCTTGCGCCATAACCCAAAATCCCCAGAGCCATCGAACTTTTCCAGTTCGAATTTTGCGGTACCCATGTTCTTCGATTTCGTCAAGATCTTGATCAAGGTGAATCAAGATTTCAATTGAGTCTCTGATCTTCTTGATTACACGATGAGAAATAAAACCCAAAGCTCTGATACCACTGTTGGAGCGATTCCAACACAGATCTATGAAAACAAGAACACAAAAACAGAGAATAGAAAACATACATGGTTGTTTGTTTGACCGAGGTTCGGGAACATTTGAGATTTTCCTACATCCCCGTTGAGCTCATCCGCAGGCAAGCTCTTTCCACTAGATCAAGAAAGCAATTACACCCTCAATACTCACGATTACAGAGATTCTGAGAACCATAGAAGAACTTACAACCCGAGAAGAAATCACTCACACCCGAACAAGAAGAATACCCAGTGGAGAAGAAACCCTAAGTTTTTCCCAGATTCACTCGTTCCCAAATCGTTGATTTCTCTTTGCACACTATCAACGGAGTTTCTCTCTCTATACAAATCGCACTCTCTCTCTCTACACCACAGAAAATATCTTCTAATGGTCTCGATCCCCTTTTGGCCAAAGGATTATATCTCAATAGCTTTACACGTGTAAAGCATTAGGAAATAACCTTGAGTCGGTTCCTGCCTTACAAACAAAACGACAGCTCCTTGAACCAAACGACAAGACCCTTGAGTAAATGCTTCCTTGATGAATGTCGTTTCCTGAGATTACTCTCACAAGATGGAAGGGTCGAAGTTCTTCTGAACTCAAGGTCTATCATAATGGTCAGAGCGCCTTTGAGTTAGCAGCTAAACAAAATTGAAGCAAGCAATGTTGCCAAAAAAAAGAAAAAGAAAAAAGAAAAAAGGTCTTGGAAACATTTCGATAAAAAGGAGTGAAAAATATTTAGTCTCTTCTCTTGACGAGCAAAGATTGAAGACTGGGGGGGTATGATGTTGGATGGATTTTTGTAATAATATATTTATGATGTGGTATTATGCCACGTGGTTCATGCAAAGTCTGAACACTAATAGGTCAGGCGTTGAAGCATCCGAGTGTCTGACTATCTAAGCGTCTGAGTGTCGACTGTCGAGTGTATGAGGGTCCAAACATCCAAGTGTCTAAGCATCTGAGTGTCTGAGCATTAATGTCTGGTTTAAAAGAGGAAGCTCGAAGGTCACAAGGCAACATCATGATATGTACAGTCCGTAACTTTGCTCCAATAGGATACAATCGCAGATCACGTCAACTCTGTGTAGATCGCAGCTTCAGAAAACTCCTCCATCCTCCTCAGCGGATCGAGCTCGGCCAATCTCCAATGACATTAAAGGTAAATAAATGCTCTAAAATGTCCTCTGAAAAATGACCAAACTATCACTACCCTCAAAGTTTAGAGACTAACAGAGCTAAAGGCTATTTTATTTTTTGAAAAAGTATTCTTCTATGAGATTGCCATGCAACGGCCTCTCATCCTCCCTCATGTTTTGGATTTTCTTTTTCCTTTCTCTATTTTTTTTATCTTTATTCTTTTTATCTTTTAAATATTTTACTTTTTTATTGTTTTGTGAATTTTCTTTACAGTTTAATTTTTTACGTTAATCTAACAATACATAAAAGAGTCAAAGCTCTTTTCTATGAGGGTGTTACGTGGCAGCCCCTCCACGTAGCAGTCCCTCCACTTAGCTCATTTTTTTTTATATTTTTTATCTTTAATTTTTTGTGCTTTTTTTACATTTTAATTTTTTATGTTGTTCCTCACTTTACTCTTATGAGAGTAATTTTTTTGCATATGTTCTTATTTTATTTTTAGTTGGTTAAAATAGTTTTCTTCACACGTGTCTCTATTTATTATTTTTTTTGTCAATTGTTATATTTACACATTTTTTTTAAATAAATTTAAAATTTCTTAAATGGTTGTATAAATAAATTTCTTATTATTTAATAAATAATAAACTCTTTAAATATCTTTAACACGATAATACGTACGGAGCATTTTATAAAACTAGTAAAGAAACAAAAACAAACAAAGTCTATAAAGTATATGTAAGTTTCAAAAAACCTCTACCGACAATCCATCCTTTTTATGTCTAAAAAAGAGCTTCTTTTCTTACTATGGCCGTGTTTAGAATTTATCCCGTTTTTATTTTTCACGTTTTTTTAGAAAGAAAAAATAAAAATATTTTTAAAATGACGTTTTGCGCAATAAAGATAAAAATTGAAATAAAAACGATTTTTAATTTAGTGTAAAATGAGAGAGAAATTAAAAACGACTTTTAGTCATTTTTTATTTTTTGTTTTCATTTTCTCCTCTCTCGAGCAGAGAGAGAAAGATATATATTATTGAGTTTTTTTACACTGAAAATAATTTCTTGATAAAAATTACTTAACACATTTTTAAAAATGATTTATGTCTGAGATCAAAAGTGTTCTTATTTTTATTTTTATATAAAAAATAAAATAATTTTAAAACGAGTTCTAAAAATGCGCTAATTTTTTTCCCTCAACTTGCTTTCACTGTAGCAACTATTGTCTATTTATACTATTTGAAGCTTATCCCATCTGATGAATTACAGAAAGAAAGAAAAGACTGAAAAAGCGTCTTAGCAGTCGTCATCTGCCCAACTTTCTTTCTGGATGCAACCTATGCACGTTCTTGCCTTGTATCATGTTTCCGAGCAACTCTAAGTCCAAGCAGCAGCAGAAAAAAATAAAATAAAATAAAAAATCTTGCGTTTTTTAGCGCGTTCTCATAAAACTTCAAGATCATATTATGTTTAGATGGAAGGGTCGAAGTTCTTCCGAACTCGAGGTCTATCATAATGGTCGGAGCGCCTTTGACTTGATCTTCTGCGTGTCAGAGTGTAATTGATTGTTCCGACCGCTCGCCATGTCTGTAAAATAAGAAAAAAAGAGTTAGCAGCTAAACAAAATAGAAGCAAGCAATGTTGCCAAAAAAAAAAAAAGCCTCTGAAACATATCGATAAAAAGGTGTGAAAAATATAGTCTCTTCGCTTGACAAGCAAAGATTGAAGACTGAGGGATTGATGTTGGATGGATTTTTGCAATAATATATTTATGTTGTGGCATTATGCCACGTGACTTATGTAAAGTCCGAACACTAATGGGTCAGGCGTTTGAGCTTCCAAACATCTGAGTGTTTGAACGTCTGATTATTTAAGGCATTATTTTCTTTATAGATTTGAGTTTTTAATTTGAATTAAGATATAATATTTTTTAAAAATTTTTAATTGAAATAAAAAAAGTTAGATGTGATTTTTTTTGAGAATTTTTAACTGTAAATATTTAAAATTAAAATCTCAAATCGGTGAAATGAACGAGACTTATGCTATGTTTGGTAGGAAGTAAAGAAAATAGGATAGAAAGAAAATATACAAGTGATGAAAAATAGTAATGATGGAAAGGAAATTGATTTTCTTTTATGTTGTTTGGTATGAGAAGATAGAAAGAAAATGAACTTACCTTTACTTGTTTAGTATTAGAAATTAAATTGGGAGGAAAGAGAAAATTTTACTCGTAAATTACTTTTATACCCTTAAATTTTTTGCTTGGATGTTGATGGAGAAAATGGTAGTTTAGTAACTTTACCCACTTTAATTAGTGTCCTCATTTTCCATCCTATTTTCTGCCTATTTGTGAAAAGAAGAAAAATAGTGGAACCTACATGTACTATTTTTCACTCATTTTCTTTTTTTTTTTCTCTTTTCCTTCTTACCAAACAACCTATATTTTTATTTTTCCTCTCAAAATCTCTCCCCCTTCTTCCTTCGTTCTACTTTTCTTTCCTACCAAAACATACTCTTAAGTGTCCAAGTGTCCAAACATCCTAGTGTTGAGTGTCTTAGTGTCTAAGCATCTGAATAGTGTTTGAGCATTAATGTTTGGTTTAAATGAGGAAGCTCGAAGGTAACAAGACAACATCATGATAGGTAACAGTCCGCAACTTTTCTCCAATAGGATAGGATTGCAAATCGCGGCAACTCTGTGTAGATCGCAGCTTCTGAAAACTCCTCCATCCTCCTCCGCTGATCGAGCTCGGCCAATCTCCAATGACATTAAAGGTAAATAATGTTCTTAAACGTCTTTTAATGCACGTCTTTTGATGCGCTGAAGGACTAAAATGTTACTATATTCAAAGTTTAGAGACTAACAAAGCTATTTTGTTTTCGAAAAAGTAGATAATTAATAGAATGATCACAGTAAAAGAAAAGGTAATGATGCTTTGAGAAAGAGCGCAGCAAATATAATAGGCAGTAAAGAGAAGCACCACCTATTTTTCATCATGGATGTCTTCAACTTGATGAAATCAGAATTACCTTTTTTTTTTTTTTTTTTTTGCATCGATTTGGGTACGTACTTATGATGACAGCTATTTCCCGTTTGTGCAACAACCGATATTTTAGATTACAACTCTTGTCTGTCGGTGGGCCAATTGAATTAACAACTACAACAATGTTTTGACTCAGCATCGGTTATATGATATTGTATAATTTTTTTTGCTGGAACTATGATATTCATGTATAATTGTTTCTAAAATTTGAATTGTAAGAAAATGAGTGAGAACTATAGTTATGTCCAATGCAGGTGTTAAAGAGTACAAAAATAAAAGTGTTGATCAAGTTATATTATAGTACTCCTCGACTTTTATGATCTATTTTCAATATCAAATTTTTTTACCAAAAAAAAAAAAAGGAAGAAGAAGCAGCGAAACCTGTAGGTAATACGATACGCTATTTTTCTCATTCGTCTAATGCAACTTTTAGTAAAATTTAATATATTTGCATATTATTTGGAGCATATGATATATAGGATGCAGCTAAGACTCTAACTTAAGGGTACACGATAAAATATCAAAATCAAATAATTAGGTTTCAGACTATGCTCACCTCAGTAATAAACTAATCATGATAACGTAACAGTAGCCATAACAAATAATGTTTAATTTTTTTTTTGTAAGATTGATAATTTTGTATATAACCTTCATAGTAACACAAGACTATGATAATTGTGATATGAGAATGGAAACAATCACTTAATTATGATGGTTTGTTTGTGTTCAACGTTTGGTGAAAATAAAGGGAAGAAATATAGCACAACAACGGTTAATAAGGGCAAGTGAACGTTTTATAGCGCGTCGTGTATATTTCAAGAAATATAAATCACTCAGTAAAATGGTGAATGCAGAGTATGAAAGTCCAGAAACATGAGAATGCCTTTTTTTTCTTCTTTTTTTTCCCCCTTTTGTTTAAAGGGAATGGATGACTTCATTTGTCAATATCACGACTTACACATTGAAGTAATGATAATTTAATACTTCCCTACAAAGCAGATCTAGAGAGTTGCCAACTTCTTTTTCCTTCCTTTCATCAAAACTTCTGCTAAAATAGATTGCTTTATTAAGATCATGAAGTGCCAAGCCTCAGCAAGAGGGAGAAGGTGCTTGTCATCAACAGTAAGTTTGAACAATATTGTTTTATGATATCAGTCAATGTATATACGGAAAGCTAAGTTCTACCAAATAAAGGTTGATAATTGATATTCAGGTAAAAGAAAAAAGATATTGATTGATTTGCGGCATAAAGTATAATTGGGATAGAAACGTTCTCAACTTGATTTAGTAGTATTTAAATTTTACTAAATAGCAGATATATAAATGTGTTGATGAAGTGTCATTTCGAAATAAACTAATTGCAGTAGATGGAGAAAGTTAATTTGAAAACTGTAATTATTGTGTCATTTCGAATAATGTTGTGAAAACCTGGATAAAGTTACTTTTTCTGTTTTTCAGCTAAAAAAAAAAAAAAAAAGAAGAAGAAAGTTACATTTTTCTGTTCACAACAAAAACGACTGAAAAGTAAATTAATCAATGTGCTCTCCTTCTTTCTTGAATTTTAACTTTAAGGGTAAATCATCTAATGTAACTTTTAGAGACCATGATTTTAATAATCCTTATTGTTAAGATTATTTAATGCCACCGTCCTCAATATTCTACTTTGTCTTCTGATATATCAGAGAATATAATATTAGAGTTTGAAATTCATACAAAGCCTGCAGAGACCCGAAAAAAAAAAAAAAAAAAAAAAAAAAAAAAAAAAAAAAAAACAGAATCTATTTATAAGGTCGTGTACTAGCAAGCAAACTTATGAGCTGTCACCGAAGCACCAGGACCATATCGATCATAAGAGCTTTGAAACTTAGCAACTAGGTTGTTGCATCTGATGGAGAATCATAGTACAGTTTAAAAAAAATAAAAGAAAAAGAAAAAAAGAACACAGATTTTATTCGCAGAAGAAAATCAAACCGAAAATCCACTTAGAAAAAAACTGCACGATGCGCTCTTCATGACAAACAAACAAGGAAAGGTGGGACCAAAAGAGCATGAAATTGCCTCCACTTTGGCATACCCAATTGCATGATTAAGGCTGATTTGGATGTATTTAACAATTTATCGAGTGGAATATCTTGGCTTTTTGCTTCCGTGGTAATCGCTTTTCTGTCTCTCTGCTGGATTTGCACTGCGGCCACTTTTTCCCACTTGTAATAGCTTTTCTTTCCTTGGTTGAGAATCGCCTAAATTTGCATGCTCATTTACAGTGCTATTCCTTGAATCTTGATCACTTCTCAAAATACACTGTAGCATTCTCATTCTAGCTATATATAAGGAAGCTATATCCGAGCCAACAATCCAACTGAGTAGCCTCTCTAGACGGCTGATATATAAGACGTTCATCGGTCGCATATCGCTAGGGCAAAAATCTATCCGCGCGCGTCGAAAGTGCCTTGCATAGGGAGGTAGAGAGTACTGTCCGGTGCAGCCAAGGATGACTTGCCGGCATTGGCCTGTTAGTTATTAACTACAAGTTTCCGGCAAGTTGTCTTTGGCTACGTTGGCCTCTCTTCTTCATATGCACGGCCCTAGTGACTATTGACTGCTTGAATACACGCTGCCTTACTTCAGAAACAGGTATACTTGTTCTACTTCCTTTTCAATCTCTCTTTCCGCCAACTTATTTGATTATATTTTATGTCAACATAATGTATATTTACGATGCGCATAGTTAGCTGCAATACTACAAATTTTTATATATTTTCATTAATAGTGTCATTGTTAATATTGTCAATATTGTTGTAGCAGCGATATTGTATTGGGCCTTAGCTAGCTAAGGCCTAGTTTGGAATTCAAATGACATTTTTACACTATAGTGTTTGATAAAGTAAGTAAAAACAATATTTTGTATAAAGACCAATGCATTTTTTAAGTTATTTTTAGAAATTTGAATTTCTAGCTTAGACAATATTCTAGTGCTGTTTATACTTCTGCATTAAATAATGCTCCTATAAAAACCAAGTAATCCCAAATCGGCCCTAAATGATAGAATTAATATAATATACAACGCTGTTTGATGCAATCGGCTTAAAAGTTAAATAAAAAAAAATAAAAAAATAAAAAAACCAAGGGCTGATTGCTAATAGGTAATTTATTTGACACACTTCTAATTCATGGATAGACTTTGGATAAATAGGTCCACCAAGGCATATCAAAAGGTTAGCGACAAAC
This sequence comes from Morus notabilis, assembly GCF_000414095.1. Classification (NCBI taxonomy): domain Eukaryota; kingdom Viridiplantae; phylum Streptophyta; class Magnoliopsida; order Rosales; family Moraceae; genus Morus; species Morus notabilis. Next base: position 61,652 of record NW_010364428.1, on the reverse strand, counting down.
TAAATATGAATATTTTGAAGATCAATTGCTCTGATATAGCCGTAATGATTGGAAATTTTCCTGACATCATAAGCCAACCTAAATTATAGATAAAATTTGATTGTAAATATACTTAGAAATAGAGTTAAAATAATGGCCTATCATCTATAGTCATATATCACCTTACTCAAGTTGGAGCACGTTACACACAGAGAATAAAATATTCGCGACCTTTCATGATCTTAGGCGCCAAAAGTGCACTTGAGTACTCAAAAAGAAGGTTTCACGTACAGTACACGCATATGAGGGAAAGAATCAACACACATGCAAGTTTCATCATCTATTATAGAATAATATCATAAACATATTTCAAGACGTAAGCCATGAAAAAAAATAATAATAACAAAAACAAACGATCAAACGACACCAAAAAGACAGTAAAACGACAAAAACAAAAGTAGCCGCAGACAGGGGGACTTTTGAAAAGAGCCATTACAATAGATACTCAATTCAGTAAAACTACATTTGTTTTAAAAATAATTTAGACTTTGTAATTATTTCAAAATTGGTTGATATTGACATTAGATGACAATTACTTTAAAAACCATCATCTTATCTAGCATATTAGACAAAATCATCGTCCAATATACTACATTAGAATGACGGTTTTTAGAAAATTATCGTCTAATGTGTCCTTACAAATTTCTAAAAACGAAGAAGTCTCCATACCGCGTCTCTTTAGCATATTTAGAAGTGGTTTCTTAAAAAAGCCATTAAATAAGCTTTATCTCATCTCTTATTTGTTGTAGTGATTAATCTTGAGCTTCCTAGTGTCTAGGTAAGTTTTTGATTACTTCGAACTGTTTTGATAAATTTTACATTTATTTGCCAAGGTTGTAAGTTGATTCTATAATCAGATTTGAAATCGAGTCTTATTTGCAAGAGATTCGAAATTGAATCTAATTCGGCTTGCAAAAAATAGATAAGGCTTATAGTTTGTGTTCAAAATTTGGATACATGATCAGGCTCGTTCGTCTATATAATTCAGATATCAGAGTCATTTGTCGCCATGATCACAGAAGTTGACATCATAGATTTGAGGTAAAATGTGAATTGTAGTTTATATACATCGAAAATCTGTATTTCAAGTCAACACTCATGCAGACTTTATCCTAACCAAAGTGGAATGCATAAAGAAACTTTCTCATGTTTAGTGGTTCATTACTTAAGTGATCACTAGTTGCAAAAAAAAAAACCGTCGTTAAAATTACAAAAAAATATTTCGCTGAAAATTAGTTCTTTCCTCGTACAACAATTTCTTCGAATTTTATGTTGGTTTTGAAAACGATTTTCTATGCGAAAGTGTGTATTTAGCGGATCGCGTATAACAAAAATTTTAATAAACTTTTGAGATAATCTATAAAATATATTAATTTATGTACGAATAAATTAATCGAATTAATTTAAGAATAAATTTACCTCGTGAATGATTAGGTCGATATATCAAGTTCTTTGACCACTAACATTCTTTGCTCTAAACTTGTTTGAAATACCCGAACCTTTCTCGTCATTTCTTTGAATTTACGAAGATATGTATGTGGGCACACCTGAAACAAACTGGGATTAGCTCTCAAAACACTCGAGTATTCTACGAACACCAACACATGCATGACGTGGAATTGGAAAGAAATTTTCCTTTTCTCACTCTATAGGAAACCGGCCACATATGCTAGGAGAAAGTAAAAATTGTGTTCTCCAATTTTCTGCAATCTCCTATTTATAGAGTAGTTGTTAGACCTCCAGAGGAAATCCAGTATTTATCTCCAAGATAAAACTTGATAATTATCTCCCATTTCTAATTAATTTTGGAAGCAAGATCCTCTCTCTCTTATCCACTATGGACGGCCTCCACATACATATTATCTCCTGTTGTTGACGCAATTTACAGATAGGGGAAGGAAAAAACAATTCTCCTTTATCCTATAGTCCAATTTTGACTCAAATTCAAATTCTAATTAAAGTCAAACTTTAACCAATTTGAATTCTAATTGGATAACTTATCAAATAAGTTAATTGGATAACTTAGAGAGCAAACAATCAAATCCCAGTGGGATTTACACTGAAATAGGTGCCCACCACGTGTGATCAACATCACTTGTGTGTTCTAAAATTCAAATTAAATAATCACATTGTTTAATATTTAGGGTAATTTGTACAAATGGTCTCCAACCTTTTTAAAATGTGACAGTTTGGTCCCCAACCTTTTTTTGACAAAACGACCCCAACCCACTTAAAAAGGTGCAATCTCGTCCTTTCCGTCAAATTCTATTAAATTTTTAACATAATTAATCATGCGCAAGGCATGTGATTTTGTTAAAAAAGGGTATCTCTCCTTCTCTCTTTTTCTCTCTCTCATCTCTCACGCTTTCTCTCTGCCCTTCTTTCGTTGCTCTCTCATTCTCTCTCTTTCTCTCTCTCATCTCTCACGCTCTCTCTCTGCCCCTCTTTCGCTGCTCTCTCTCTCTCTCTCTCTCTCTCTCTCTCTCTCTCGCACGAGCTTTGACGAGGCCGGAGGCTCGTGGGAGGCAAGAGGCTCGTCATCGGGAAGATTCGTGTTGTTAGCGCCGGCGTTGAGGGGAGATTCACATCACCTTAACCTACGAAATCTAGGTTAACTTTGGCGGTGAGATGATCCTCTGGTTCCCCTCACGACGTCAGAATCTAGTTTTGCTTTGAAAATTGTGCTCGCAACCCAGGCGATGGGCTTATGAAGAACATGCAAGAACGTCTCAAGATCTGTGTTTGCACCCTTTTTGTTATATTTTGAAATTAATTTGTGTTTCGATTTCTCTGGATTGTTGCTAATGTTCTTTGGATTGTTGTAATTTGTAAAGTTCTTGTGACAACCCTCCTCAGCGGTCGTCACTGTAGTTGAAAAGTAACTTCTACATACTGGAATTTCTTAAAATTTACGGAATATTTTTTTTAAAAGTCATATAGTAGACATATGTTACAAATTACTTTCTTGATCAAAATATTCAAACCTTAACATATTTGTTTTTTCAAAGCATATAGATATATCTATATGTATATACTTACTCCGTAAGTCTCGCTTACTAACAACCATAATCCACAAAACCATTTAACATATAGTTTTAGAATCATAATTAGCAAAACTATTAATAATGTAAAACTGATTGCGGAAATATTTACGAGAGGTATCCATTCCCTGATCTCCACATCGTTCATCCATTCGCCGTCAGTCCATCAAGTATTATATGCAGGTTGCTTACCTACAGTATAAATATTCTATGATGAGCTTTCGCTCAGCAAGTAGGAACTATTTCTCGCAAAATAACTGTAAGTTCACATGAATAAATATGTGTGGGTCAATTATGCTTAATTATGATCATGTCTTATTAAATTCTTATTATCTGATCTTATCTTGCTTACTTATGGGCCTGAGTGCTCGTACCACTTACGCGCAATCATCGGGACGTGAGGGTTTGCAAGGTCCCTAACGACACCGTGATTATAATTGAACTGAATGCCTCCCTCTCAGATGACTTTATTTTTTTTTTCTTCTCCCTTGCAGAGCCTGAGTTACCTCCCTATCAAAGACTGGTACGGCATTCAACTGAGATTGTTCTTATAAGTTCCTCTTGACTAATTAAGGTGTATGCAGTATGACATGACATCACATACAATACATAAAGCATAAACATGCATATATAACATGTGTAACTTTTTCTTTAACATATATTCATACTGTAGGTGAGATTCCTACTAACCTGATTTTACAGAGATAGAATCCGCTTTTCGCCAAACAACGTATTCTCTTACTTGTTTACTTCTGAAAATGAACACCCATTGAGAGTGTGAGATTAACTGTCGTTTGCTATTCTATTTTAGCATCTTATGAAGGAAATCTAACCCTTTCCTAAAGGCATGTATTCCTCTCCTTTACTGAAGGATAATTTATTATAAGGATTAATTTATTAAATCCTCAAAATCTTATTTTCTTTAATTGCCCTTATCACCCACTTGCCTAGATTGAAAATCAATTACCTAATCTAGTAACTTATTCTCCATAATCTACCTCATTGGACTTGTTAAGATATTAAGGCCCAATTCGGCCTAAAAACTTATTCACGGCGTTCTAACTCTTAGGCCATTGAAATTTAAACTCAAACGGGTCTCTTGAATTAATTCGGGCGTTAGACCCACATCTAATCTTCAAAATTCTAAGGACCTAACGTATTGGGCTCGTAGGTGCCCGTCGGGATGATTTGCTCGATAAACCATTAAGTTCTTAAAAGAAACCATTTTTCTTGAAAACTTTCTTTACGAATTTCCGCTAAAATGAGGTTTAACACTGTAGTATTTTACTGAAATCACATCTCGGATTCTTTGATAACCTTTTGTTAAAAACCACACTGTGTTAGTTTTGTTTAGTTAAAACTGTACAGTTTCTGAAATTTGTGTTTTACTGCATCTTGGAGTCAGATTTCAAAAATCTGTCCTTCGAGACAATTCTTCGTCTCGTAGAGATCTAAAATTATTGTTTTTGGAGAAAAGTGAAATTCAGCCTCTAAAGGCCTTGTTTAACTGAAAAGAGTGACTACTATGTTTTTTTCCCAAAACTGTGTTGGACAGCCTGAACCGTTTTGGTAAAATGGCTTTAAACTTGCTTTTAGAGTTAAAATTGAGTTTTGTCACATTCACAGAAAAACGTTCAAAACATCGAGAACCATAAATTTAAATTTCAAAATGCTGAAAAATCTTGCTCTAAGGTTCTCATTTTCGCGTTCAAATAACCAGAAAATTTTTCCTCCATCCCAAAATAAGCAAACTTAAACCAAACCTAAACATACCACATAATACTAATCAAACTAACCTCAAAACACACAAAACCAACATAAAACTCACACACCCTTATTACAGCTTATTTCCTCAAGAACCACAAATTACATCCTTGATTCACAACTTAATTTTTGGTAGGAAAATAGAGGAGAAAGGTTTAGAATTTATACCCTTGAAGAAAATCCTTGGTTATGCTCCTCTTAGAACACTTGATCAGCTTCTTCTTCCTCTAAGGTTTGTTAATGGTTTAGAATTAGAAGAGTATAAGAAAATTTGAGAAGAATATTTCTAAATCTCAAACTTTGCTAGAACATAAGAAAAAGAGGGTTTAGAGTTTATACTCTTGGAGAAATGCTTGACTAGACTCCTCCTAGAATACTTTGATCTTCTTCTTCTTCTTCTATTGTTTGCTAGTGGCTTAAGGTTAGGAGAGTGAGAAAATTTTGAGAAGCAATGGGTAGGAAATGACCGGTTTTGGTGTGTGGAAAAGAAGAGGAAATGTACAAAATGGGCTAACTTATGCTTGCACTAATGGTCTAACATTTATAGACTTTTACTTGATCTCTTCTTAGGTCTTAATTAAGCCTATCAAGCTAGCTTAATTAGCAAAGTTTTTGGTTAATTTTCCCTTGCTTGGCCGGTTTGGATGCTTCAAGAGAGAAGTGAAGTAAGCCTTCTTGTCAAATAGTTGATTTGATTCATCTCATTATGAAATCTTCTAGCACACTCAACTAACCAAATTTTTTGCGATAAACTCCCTAAGCATGGTCGGCCAAGTAGAGAAAGAGAGGGAAAAAAATAATCATGAGTACTCTTCATCTTTCATCATCACACCTCATCCAATTCTACACATTAACCTACCCCTTGTACTTTTGTCCACTCTCTTAAGTTTTCTTTGAAACTGTTAAAAATTATATTGGCTGTAATTTTCTCATGTATATGTACTCAATGCTAGTTCGTATTATGCTTGGAGATTCTTGGAATAAAGATTCTCAAACTGTATATGTACTGGAAATTCTTCCGCTTTAAAGTACAGTGAGAATTTATCGATCGAATTTACTTGATCATAAAACATGAATTTAGCATGAAATCTACTACAGAATTTAGGAATACAGATGTTAATTTCATAAATTCTTCAGTCACAAAATATAACATAATATATTTTTTTAAGAAAAAATCCTTAACTTGAATACATAAATTGCATTATTTAAATTTTGAGATTTTCTTGGTCATTACAGTTCTTTAGATTGTTGTAATCTGGGTTTGTTGCAATTTGCTATATTTGTGCTAAACAGTATCAGATCTGCAACGAGGAGGCAATCTGAATTGTTTGGTTTTTTTTTTTTTTTTTGCAATTTGTTTATCTATAATTGTTCTGACAACGGGTTCGCGAGTTCTGCCACTAAGGATGGTGGACGCCGAGGGTGGTGGGTGGGTTGTGAGATTTGTCTTACGAGACTTTTAAAAGAAATGATATTTTTATTATGGGAGCATTTAAGTCATTTTACTAAAAAAGGGGGTCACATGACATGTTTTGGTAAAAATTTAATGGAATTTGACGGAAACGACCAAACTGTCACCATTTAAAGAGATTGGGGTCGTTTTGCCAAAAAAAAAAGATAGGGACGAAATTGTCACCTACTAAAGAGGTTGGGGACCATTTGTACAAATTACCCTTATATTTAATTAATTCTAAATTAATTCATTTTGAGTGTTTTATTTAGAATTTCATAATTCTAAAATTCTCATTTTGTCCTTAAAGTCTTATAGAATTACAAGGACGATGCGAGGACTCATGAACCTATAATTCTGAGCTCTAATGAAATTAATAATTAATTAAAACCCTTTAAATAATTAATTAATTATATTAACTCTAAAGTTACTCCACTATAAACTTAGAATTACACTTTCGTAATTATAGACATGATTTACTTCCAAACTATGAAGTGTCCATTTGATATAGTCATTACATACATATCAATCCTCCATAACTAATTGATAATTAGACCTAAGTGAAATCTTTTCTAATTACATATTTATCCTTAAGTACCATTAATTCTCTAATGGATAGTGATTCATAAAACAAATTCATGAATTAGAGCCCCTACTAATCCAAGTGTTGAATCAATCCTCAAGAGAATATTTATCTGCTTCTTTTTTAAGAAAGAATGGATTCCATCTCGTATATTTTCATTCCCGACTACCCACTTTATCATATCTCTAAATGTAAAAATAGGATTCAGCATCTCTGAATCTGTATCATGTAAATTAAAGACACAAATCCATAAATATGAGTCTCCTAATAACTCAGGATTACGATCATTCTATATATGACCATTGATAGACTTAATTGGAATTTCTATACTTAACGAAAATTATTAGAAATTCATATTGTGTATGTGTATCGGTTTCACATAAGCTCATTATGCGTAATATACTCATTCAATATCCCGCCATATTAACAATACGGATAACACCGTTCTATTTTAATGGGAATGACATGTATTAGTAATGTTTTAATTTAAGATTCTGAACTTTAATTAAATTTATTACGAACATTGTTTTGATTATTTTCCTTAATATTATCCTCTCGCATATAACACTTATATATAATATTTAAGGTCACATAAATAATCGTGAAATTTTCATTGATATTCATAAATATTCAATAATATATGCACATAAAATAATAATAAATTATTTTATTAAATAAATAACAATATCATATTACGTCTCATGTTTTTATGATATCATTCTCAATATTTTATCCATAACTCATTAAACAATACAAACAAAAGAATAAAAAATAAAAAACATGTTACAAATCATCTTTCTCATACGTAATTAGGTGTTGTTTGGTATAAGGGTTTAAAACCCGGAACCATGATTCTGGTTCAGAACCAGTATTTATTTACAAAAAATAAAAAGTGGTTATGATTTGACTCACCCAAAACTAGTGTTTGGTTAGGGTGGTTCTAATTCAAGGTTTGAACCCTGATATGATGTTTTAAATCATGAATCACCCATAGTTTTAAAACCACCCCCTGGTTTTGGGTGGTTTAAACTCCTGATTGTGGTTCTGGTTTCAAAACCATCATTTGAACCCAAAATCATGAATTATGGTTCTGGTTCTAAAATCAAAACTAGAATCACCTTGCTTTGAACCCTCATACCAAACGAACCCTTAATATACATGTATAACAAATATTTCTAAACACGCAAACAACATCTCTCTAACAACAAAAATAATTAATACAAAGCAAACTTTAATTTAAAAAAAACTTAATCTCAAAGAAAAAATTTACTAAAGATTAATAAGTACCAATTTTAGTGGTCATAATGTTCCTAGTAAAAAGAGTATATTAAATGAGATTGAAAAACCATCGTTCAAACATATGATGACTATTTATAACCATCATCTTATTTACATTCGTTAAATGTCAAGCATTTTTAACGACGATTTTTCACTGTCGTTTAATGTGCGCATGAAAATTCAACGAATGCACCTTCAACAACGGTTTTTATGGAAACTGTCATTAAATGTGCTACTTTTACGAAGATTTTTGCAAAAAATGTCGTTAAACGTACACATTTAACTACTATTTAGAAAAAAAAGAAACGTGGTTAAAAGTCTTTTTAAAAATTAAAAAAACCACCCAAAGTTTATTTCCTTTCTTAAATATCAATCTCTTTAAATATTAATTACATATTTCTTCAAAGAAATAATTATGCACAAAAAATACTTTAAATTCTTTTATTTTCATCTCCAATATACAAAAAATACAAATCTAATTAACACAAAATATTTAAATATAACCAAATTATATATGTGAATCAAGATGCAAATTTTAAATACAAAGAAAATAAGACTAATCTAACAAACTCTAAAAATTCTAAAGCTCTCAAATTCTGGTGGTCATATTATAATGATTACGAACATGGAGAGAGGGTGACGGTGGTGGTAATGAGCATGGTCATCTGGTCATTGAGACGACAATGGCGAGGATTGTTAGAGTGGGGAATGAGTAACAAGGAGAGAGGCGTTTGGAAGAAAAATATTTGAGAGGAGAAGGAATTAGAGAGAGAGAATGGGGGGAGAGTGTGTGACGAAGAGAAAGGGGCATTTTAGAGAAAAAATTAGAGTTTGGAAGTGAGAGTGCTCGAAAGTATAAAAGTGAAAGAGAAAATTTTGAAATTTAAAAAGAAAATGATGAATGGGAAAAAGTCTTGCCTTTTTTCTGAAACGTTTTAAAATTTAATGAAAGTTTCCTTTAAACCGTAATTAAATTTTATTCATTAGACAACGTTTTTTTTTTAAACCATCGTCTAATGTACTCGCTTTTTTATTTTTTTTCTTATATATTTAGACAATGGTTTTTTAAAAATCACCATCTAATTTGTAACATTTAACGACAACTTTTAGGAAACCACGTTAAGTGTACTGCATGGATTTCTGAATCACGGAAACGTTCATTACTTTTTTTTAGCACATTAGACGGCCTTTTTTTTTTCCTAAAACATCATTAAATAGGCATTGTCAATTTTGTTGTGGTGCGTAGTGGCGAACACGGTGACAAGGTCACGATGGACAGATTAGACAACAATGAGAGAGTGCTCGAAGTTATAAAAGACATGTTAAGACTTTAAAAAAATTTGGAAAAGAAATGAGTGAAGAAAGTACGCTTTTATACTTTTTGAAATTTTCTGACATTAGACGACGATTTTTAAAAAATTGTTGTCTAATGTAGCATATTAGATGACAGTTTTTAAGAAATTATTGTCTAATGTGAGCATACATATTTTTGAAATATGAAAGTTTTTATGACGCGTTTTTTAACATATTAGACAATGATTTCTTAAAAAACGTCATTTAATAAGTGTCATCTATTCTCTTATTTATTGTAGTGGTTAATGATCATGAGTATATTAATGTCTAGGTAAATTTTCGATTAACTTCGAACAGTTTTGGTGAATTTCACATTTATATACCAAGGTTGTAAATTAATTCAATAATCAGATTTGTTCTGAGTTGTTTGGTTGGGGGATTCGTACCCCGATTCGAATTATGGTTCGTGATTCGTTACAGTGTTTTCTCTTACAAAAAATACACGTAAATCGAAAATAGTTCTAATCTCATGATTCTAAATTTGCAAGAGATTCGAAATTGAATCTAATTTGTCTTGCAAATAATAGATAAGGCTTATCATGTATGTTCGAAGTTTTGATACATGATTAGCCGTCCGTCTATATAATCCAGAGATCAGAGTCGTTTGCCGCCACGATGACAAAAGTTGACATCATAGATTTCAGGTAGAAATTCAATTGAAGTTTATCTACGTCGAAAATCCGTATTTACAGTCGAAACTCTAAACCAAGTGGAGTGCATCTAAAAACTTTCTCATGTATAAGAGTTCATTACTTATGTGATCACTTGTTGTAAAAAAATCGTGGTTAAAAGGATTAAAAAGTATAAAAACATACTTTTGCCAAAAACTAGTTCTTTCCCCATACAACAATTTCTTTGAATATTATTCATAGTCATTAAACCCCACACACACACACAAATGAAAAACAAACAAAAAAAAACAAACTATGTCATAAATTCTTCTTCTCACATGTAATCAATGTACATGTAACACAAATATTTCAAAACACATAAACAACGTCTCTCTATCAAATCTAACAAAAAGAAAAAGAATTAATACAAAGAAAACTCTAAATCCAAACAAAAAATACCTAATCTTAAAGAAAAAAATCACTAAAGATTAAAAAATACCGAATTCAGTGGTCTTAGTGTAGCAGCGGATATGGTGGCAAGGTCACGATAGGCCGAGATGTATGAGTATGGTTGTGAGGCTCTTAGAGGCGACAGCTGAGTTAAGGGAGTAAGTAATTTTTACCTGCAACGTGAACAAACTTAATGAGCAATAACTTAGCAATAACAAATAATCCTCATCAAAACAATTTCAAAACATAACATTATCAAATAAAGATGCGTGACCTGTTATGCTCAACTATGGAATGTCTATTTATTATTATTGGGCCCTGTGCACGTGTCAAGTGCGCGCGACCACAACGGAGCTATCTAAACATTTCATCGAACGACACTCACAGTCTTACTAACTTAGGCTAGTGAACCTCCCGTCACCAAGGATCGAAGGAATTTTAACCTCCCATCCCCTAAGGTCGGAGGGCGGCACCGGCTATTAGCTCATTATTTAACTTTTCTTACCTATTTTGTTTAAGTCTTAGGGACTTAGTCTCATAGACATCTATTCGGATCAATTAATCCTATTAATTATTTCTCTTTTGATTCCTTATTCACCTATCTTTGGATTAACTGATTAATTAGTTGTTCACCAATTAATATTTTATTAACCGTCTTAGGTTAATCATTCTTTGTTAATTAAATATTCAAATCCTATCCTTAATTAATTAACTAATTAAATCATTAATTAATTAACTAATTACCAATTGCATCTGATTAATTACTTATGGACCTCGGACATTAGTTAAGTTACTTTTCCGTTGTAATACCTCTAGTTCACCTCTAGGTTACCCCTTTTGTGTCAACTTGGGCTCACATTAACCTTAAGCATTTCAAATGATGGGTTTGGGCCTATTGGACTTGTATTTGAATTAATCATCTAGTAGGTTTCCTTAAATTTATTGAAAGATTACCTTAATTCCTACATGGGCCCTTGGACCCCACAACTACCATTGATCTTATAGGACATTTTGATTTAAATTTTGGGTTCCTGGTTCCTGATGGTTGGTTCTACCCTTAGGTGAAATTACCGCTTCGTCCTTAGTGGGTTTGGACAAATCCAAAACGAGAAGCCCAATTTAAAACGAGAAACGTTCAGAAACGACAATATCAACTAAAACACTTTATTTTCAAATAAAACGTAAAATAGATAATAATTCATAAAATAGATGATATTCTCAATCAATTTACCAATTATTTAATAAATATGTATGGCAAAATGTAATCATAATACTATAAATGCTAAACACACGTTTACAAATTAAATAAAATTGTTAAAAGTCAACCAAATACATATATCTTACATCAATAGTTTCGTACTAGATGATAAATTATCAATACCAAAAGAAATTTTTAGGAAGTTTGAAAGTATTTTAAGCATATTCTTAATTTAAATAATATTGATACCAAAACATAGAGTTTGAATAGTTTTCTATATAATTTTAAACATGCCATATATACGTCTCTCGATCTCTGTCCATTAGCTCTCCATGCATAGTATTGTGAGTCAACCCAATTACACGAGCTTTGGATTTTTTCTGAAAATTGTGGGGGTGCATAACTAAAGAAACCCATATCCACCTAGGAGTGTTTGCACCGAATTTTCAAACCGGCCGAAAAAACTAAAAATTTAGTTCCACGTCAACAAACCGACTAATTCGGTCGATTAACCGACCGCCCATGATTCATAGGCAGTTCAGTTTCGGTTTTACTAGCCGAAGTAATCAGTTAAACCGAACTGACCGACCAATTTTAAAAAAAAAAAGTTATTATCCATATATTCGAACCTCTAATATGGTAGATGGTGAATATAAGTTCATCATATTATTGAAGATGGATGTTTAAAAGAAGTTAAATCTCTCTAACTTAAAAGTTGTGTTAAAGAAAAATGAAATACATACCCCTTTATATAAAATAGTTGAGGGAAGACATTCTCATCTCTTTTCAATGTGGGGCTATTAAAAGTGTAATGTGTTTTAAAATTTAAACACATCAAATTTTTGAAAGTCTCACATTGAAAAGAAATGAGAATGTTTTCCTTCAACTATTCTATATAAAGGGTTATGTATTTTATTTCTCCATCACAACTTACAAGTTAGAGATGTCTAACTTCTTTTAAACGTCCATCTTCAATAATATGACGGACTTCAATATACATAAGTTTTCTAATTGAGATTAGATGTAAAGCCTTACTCCTTAAGGATACATTCTTTTAGGCTTTTTTTTTTTTTTTTAATCTTTGAAGCCATTTTTTCTTTTTAATTTTAACTATTTAATTATTAAATATTTGAGTGGTTAAAATTTAAGAAGAAAATAATTCACAAAAAATTTTTTAAGTAAGAAACTGACCAATAAAAACTGATAAAAATCACTCGATTAACCAACCGAAGACATTGTTCTTCAGTTTGATTTCGGTTTTAAATTTTCAAAGACTAACATTGTCGGTTCAATTTTGAAACCGACTGAAATTGTCAGTTAAAAACCGATGAACACCCCTATATCCACCTCACCATGTTCACCATGAATATCCCATGTTGTAGGAAAGGCTAAGTTCAAATGAAAAAAAAAAAAAAAAAAACATAACTTTTACATTTTCTAAAATCAATTAAATATGTGTATATATAAAGTTAGACTGTTATGAAAAAATTTTGATATTTCCACGAAGTTTTCATAAAATTTTCACAATATTCGAGCATTTAACACTTTATTTTTCTTGAAAATGAATATTTTCATAAAAATATTAATATTTACGGAAGGGATAAAATCATTTTATTACTCTCTATTATAGTAAAATATTTAGTTAGTATCCCATATTTTTTATATTTTTCATAATATTAAAACGATAACTTCATATTTTAAAGCATAACCATTTTAATGCATTGAAACTCTTTTGAGACATAAAATGTCTAGAATACCCTTTTAATTTACTAAAGACAAAATTAAAATTAAAAACAATTTTAAAACATTTGAGAATTTTTTTTTTTTATGTAGAAAATCTCATATATGAAAAATAAAAGGAAGAAAATATCCTTCTCCTTCCTTCAGCAAAAGCCTAGAAAACCAATTGACATCGAAACTGAAACTTATTTGGGTTGCGTTTTGCATTAAGTAATGCTAAAGAATAGATTTAGATCTGATATTTCTAATACAAGCTCTAATGAAAAAGAAAGATTAAAAGTAAAATAAAAAATCCAGATCAAAACCCAGATAAAGAACAATATTCAGAGCAACCTTGCTCCGTCGACACGTCGCCCACCGTGCAGCCTCCCTAGCCCAATATTCAGAGCAACCTAAAAATTTGCGCCGACATTCCAAGTTTCTAGTGCTTGTGTTCAACACTGCCTTATGTTTCCCCTTGCTGGTGCTTCTTCTTCTTCTAAGTCGTGTGGGTCTAGCGAGAAAAGGAGATACAAATCACAATCACAATTCAAACCATAAGAAAATATATATATATAT
>NW_010364428.1:18123-45201 GCF_000414095.1 Morus notabilis | reverse complement strand
CTAAAGAGAAAACTAAAGGATAGAGAGATGAAGAAGAGAAGAAGAAGAAGATTTGGTGACTTTGTGAAATGCATCATAAGGAGCTTCACATGGTCATCAATGGAAGTTTTTTAAATAGAGAAAAATTTGGGGACTGAAGATATATATATGCTAAAGAGAAAACTAAAGGATAGAGAGATGAAGAAGAGAAGAAGAAGAAGATTTGGTGACTTTGTGAAATGCATCATAAGGAGCTTCACATGGTCATCAATGGAAGTTTTTTAAATAGAGAAAAATTTGGGGACTGAAGGGTGGGGGCGACGGAGATAGGCTCCGAAGTTGAGGGTGGGGCGGTAGTTTCTCAGATCTAGGATTTTTTTTTTTCTTTTTTCATTTAGAAATCAAACTATTGTTTTAAGTTTTAATATCCCTTTTAAATATTTTAGAAATATTTTGAGAAAATACTTTTAATGTTTCAATTGTTTATACTCATAAAAAAGGGCATTTTGGATATTTTATGTCTCAAAAATTGATCTCAAAGTGTCAAAATGATGTTTTTCTAAACATGAAGTTGCCCTTTTAATATTATGAAAAATACATGGTATTAACTCAATGTTTTACTATATGAGAAGGTACCGAAATAATTTTATCCCTTTATGGATATTTTTATGGAAATTTTAGGATATTTCACGAAAAAGATACTACACTCTTATTTTCATATATGTACTTTGAAAATATGGAAATTTATGTGAAAATTCCGGTAAAAATGTCAATTTTTTTCTTCCTGGTTACAACCAGATATAGAAATTCGATGAAGTGGCGCGATAATAATTCAATCTCATTAACTGTCATTAATTTTTTGGTCAATTATCTAATTTATTACGATTCTTAGATCAATATCTTACGATTAAAATAATAATACCTATTAATCGATAAATATTAGAGTAATTATTAAAGCCACACCCATATATATATCATAATCACATATTGAGTCAAGTCGTCAACATTTAAAAAAAAACTATTAAATACTCTTATAAACCATAAAACATACATAAATGTTATTATCAAACAATTTAAAATGCTTAATTGTAACACAAATAATTCATAATCAAGAAAAAACGTTCCCAATATGATTTTTGTGATTTCTTACATTTATAAATGATTATAAAATAACATTAGTGAAAAGATCACATACTCTAATTTATGATTAATTCTATAAAATATTTTGAAAGATGCCTATTAGAATCCCTACTAATCAATCCATGACATTTGGCGCTCAAATGACTCCGGTTTGTGAAAACAAAGTCGTTTGATTTTGAGCATCAAGATTTTAATGGCATGTTTATCTACGCGTAATCGGAATGAGCATGAATCAGAGTGGACAGGATTCAGAGTGGGTAGGATTCAGAGTGAGGAATCGGAGTCAGAATAAACTATTTACTTAGTGATAGGATTCAGAATCGGAGTCATTCCAAATCTCATTCATACGTTTACTTACACCCAGAATCGGAATGAAAAAATATAAAAGTACTAATATACCCTTCAAATCAATTTGATATTTTCAATTTAAAAAATATATTGTGTACTTATTATATTAAAATTAATCATAATTAAAATATTTAGTGTAATAATTGGGTACTAAAATAATAAATATAAATTGACAACTATTTAAAATATGAAAATAAATTTTAAACAAATTTAAATAAAATAAATATAAATATAAAATAGTGTTAAAAAATAAAATATATTATTAATTTATTAAAAAATAAAGCACATATTTATTATATTAAAGTTAACAATAATTATACTAATATTATAATATTAGGTAAATAAAATAATAAATATATGTTGTATTTATTATTTTTTGAATTTTATTTTTAATTGTGTATTTATAAGTAAAATAAGGGTATGATAGTAAATTAATATTAATATTAAGAATGAGAGTTTCAATTTTAATGGGAGTATGAGAGCGTCAATCTCATTTTTCAATCCTAAATTTGAGTGAGACCCACTAATCTCACTCCTATTTTAAGGTAAAAAATAATAAATAAACATGAGATTGACTCTCATTTTTTACTCTCATTCTTCAATCATGGTAAGTAAACATGTCATAAATTACCAAAATTGACCCTCAGATTCTCGGTCCAGAACGTTGAAAACAGGCCGGAAAGTCAACTTCTCAAATTTGGGTGGCCATATCAACCATTGACTGGTCAAACCCATCGTTAATCGGCATTGCCCAGGGCGGTTGAAGGTGGAGATGAGAACCGCATTGAAGGTCTTGAAGCGAGGAATATCTTTAATGTTTATGGTGTTGGTTTTCTCAAAAGGATGCCCGGTAATTGCAGAGAAATGCATAAGACATGGAGTTAGTGGTGGCTGCAAACCTAAATTTTTTTCCCTTGCGACGATTGGAGTAATGATAGGGGCAACAAAATGGTGTAGCTCACTGGCGAAAATGGGGGTTGGACAGCCCCAGAATCAAGCTTTGAAACTCTAGTGACAAAATTTTCCCTGCACGATTTCTGGTGACTAATGGTCGTTTATGAGAGGGAAGGAAAGAGTAAGTAGAATAATATATATACACACAAGTTTTTAATAATTATATTTTCATCCTAATTATCTTTAAATATAAAAATTTAATGATGTTATTATTATTTTTTTGCCAACTCTATATATACATACATATATATATATATATATATATAAGAAAGAGGAGAGAGTTGTTGCAATAGGGGAATTTAAGTTGATTAATTATTATTAATTATATATATATATATGTAAAAAGAAAGAGGAGAGAGTTGTTGCAACATAGGGGAATTTAAGGTTCTGTTCGATTCGTTAATTCGAGTTGAGATGTGATGTTGTGTGAGAGTTTTTTACTGTAGTAAAAAAGTTAGATGTGATTGTTTTTGAGAGTTTTTTACTGTAGCAAAACTCAAATTCTAAACTCGAATCAGCGAAAAGAACGGGGCCTAAATTTATTAAGAAGTTCCTAGAGTTGAGCATTTAAAATTTTCATCTAACAGTTAAGCTGGTATTCAAGAAAATTTTCACCTTAAACATTTAAAATTACAAACAAGGCCAAAAGATAATTTTCTTTTTTCATATTGTAAAAGTTAAAACTTATGGCTTGTAAAAGAATAATTGTGATCCCAATATTATTTCAATGTTCAACTAAATAATGAAATATGAATAAACCACTTAATTTATTTCTTTCCATTATATTTCTTTTTATATTTCTATTTATATTCAATTCTATTAAATTAAACATCTCTTAAATATCATCAGTGTAAGTAATATGAGACTACGTCTCTACAATGTGGAGTCTGCGCATTCACAATTGTTCAAAGTCCAAGGATTAATAATTCTGTTTATAATAAGTATAGGGATTTTATTATCACGTGTTTGATCAATTTTTTAAGATTTGGGATAGGTCACGTATCATAGTATGTTATTCTTCTAGATGCTTTAAATTAGAGGTGTCAATTGGGGGAGCGTCCATGGACGGCTCGGCCCAACCCGCTACAATGGTCAATTCGGCACGACCCGACCCTGTACTGTTATGAACCGACCCGGCCCAGCATGCCAGAAGGGTCTTGGTCGGGCCTCATGTTTGAGGCCCACAGTCCAGGCACAGCCAAGGCTGAGGCACAGCAAAGGCCCATGCACGGCCCAGGCTCGCCAAGGCCTAGGCACGCGAAAGGGCCAGACCCACAACATAAAATTTTAATGAGGTTTGAGACATTTTAAAGTTAATTGACCGACTTATACCGTCTGATTAACAAATCATTTTCTTGTAGTTATTCATATTATTTTAATAAAATCACATTTATTTGATAAAATTTTTAATGAGACAGTTATTAATGTGTATTTATTTGTATGATTTTAATTTAATAAAATTATATCTTTTAAAAATATATGATATATTTTTTTTAATTAAATATTATAAAAAAATTAAAAGGACCAAGATCGGCCTGTAAAGGATCTGGGCCCGAGTCCAGCCCTTATCCTTACAGATTAGAGCCGAAAGCCAGTCTTAAGCCTAAAATTTTCTCCCCAAACCCGGTCCTGACAGGACTCTTTTGACATCTATAGTTTAAATTAATTGAACCAATAAACGGTGTCTGATTTTTTTTTTTTTTTTAAAAGAAAAGAAAAAAGAAAAAACTTGCTCTATGACTCATTGTTTGTTTGGACATGAGAAAAGTCGGATGGAAGCAGATAAGAAAGAGTGAGAGCAGACATCTACAGACTTACAAATTGGACACGTGAATAAATCAGCCATCATTAAATTAACGTAAGACACGTGTAGGATAGACTTGATGCCAGAACACTCGATTGCCAAAACAAAATATTTAAAAAATTTAAAAAGAAAACATAAAACAAAAGGTGAGAAAGCCAAAATGAAGTAACGACAAAGACTTGACTCCCACAACACGCGGCGAAGCGAACACTCTCAGCTCCGACACCGTTACTGCCTCTGTCTTTTGAAAACGCACCATCTTTCCCCTTTTTATTCATTTATACATATAATCATGTGGCCTTTATGCGGCTCCCCAGCACTTTTACGGGAATTTCTCTCATTGTAAAGTATAATTATTTTATATTGAATCGTAATAATTATTATTTTAAAAAATAAAAATTATTTTTAAATATATAATAAATTATTGTTATTCGCAGTTTTAAATAGATATACATATTATTATTCATATTAAAAATAAAAATTATTTATTGATGTGTGGTAATCGTTTATTAACGTGTTTTTTAATATTATTTATATAAATTATTTATAATAATTGTGTATGACAGTCGTTTATTATTGTATATTTAAAATTTATTGTTAATTTTTAAATTGTTACAACTCAATATAAGATAATTACGTTAGTCTTTCAACCGGTTATAATGCCACGTAAGCAAGTAATCCTCAATTTTCAAACTGGAGGACTATAAACAAGTCGATGATATAAAATATCCCAAGTCCGGCGGCTATATGGGTGTGGGTGAAAGTAACATTGTGTGTTCCTCAATGTAAGTACACTTAATATAAATTATTGTCTATCACCGTATTACATTAAAATTATTTTAAAAGTAGCATAGTACATCAAAAGTTAAAAAATGGCGTGGAAAATGTTATCCTTACCGCACTTTAGGACCTAACACCTTGTCTATTTAATATATATACACACACATATATACATATATTATCCGCTGCATCTGTACTTCTAAGTCCCAAACCAGATAACAACCCAATAAAAGGAAATAGAAAATCAGTTTCGTTCTTTAATATTATTGTAGTCCTAATTATTATTATTATTATTATTATTTTGTATGTTCCGTTTGGTTCTTTCGGTTTGTTTGTGCAATTGAAGAGCATAAAATGAGCGTTTTATGTTGATATTTCTTTTCGATCTAGTTACTGATACTTTTGAATTAATTAAAGCATTTATAGGGAAGAAAGAGGAAGATCGGTGTTTGAAGGAAAGGGTAAGTGAAACAAGTGCTGTGACTTTGACTTGTGTTTTTCTCATTTTTGTTATTCATTTATTTTTTTTTTTTATCCTACCACATTCGATGTGCAAATTTTCCTCCGGAAAGGAAAGAAAAAAAAAAGAGCTTTTATCTTTTCTTTATTTTTCAAGTTTATTCTTTGCTGATGTGCATATGTAATTGAGTGGTAAAATAGTCCAAAACGAGTACTGTTGTAAGTTTTAGTATTTTGGGGTGAGAAATAGGTATTTAAGGAAAAAGACTTTTTTTCTTGATTGTTCTTATCTCTATGAGTTGGAATACGATTGAGGATCGTCTAAATAGTGCTAAGAAAGGTGTGAAGCAATATTTGGTTTGCCTCTTTTGAGAGAGACTTAAATTAAAAAAGTATTTCTCTTTTATCAAAACAGCAATGTCTTTCGATTCTGGTTTTGATGATAATTCTTCTGCAACAAGAACTGGGCAGTCCAATCTTGAACGCTTTCTTCATTGCGTCACTCCCTCGGTTCCTTCAAGAACTCTTCTTCAGGTTTTTCTTCTCTCTCTCTCTCTCTCTCTCTCGTTTTTATTATGTCTTTTTTTGTTGAAAAAAGTTATATTTTCCTTTTACTGCTTACAATAAAATTCTTAAATATACTTCTTGTTGGTGGTGTCATTTCCAGATCCAACATGTTTTAAGTACAGTCTTGTTCTGTGCAAAAAGCTTATATTCTGAATTCTGCATTCATGAAAATCAAATTATAAAAGAAATCCTTTTTCTTTAATTTTTGGGTGTAAATTCATTTTTTTTCTCTTTTTTTTCTTGCGTTACATTACACATGTTTTATTATTATTATTATTTTTTTTTATAAATAAAGATAAATTTTGGGTGAGTGGTCAACTGCTGGGCCTTGTAGTTCCCCTAAAGATGCTTCGCATATTCTGTTGATCCATTACTTTTCCAGAGTAGTCCTTACATTCTTTGTACACGTATAGATGACATCAGATATCTGCCACTTGAAAGGCACGTGTCAAGTATTTGGACTGAAAACAATATAGGTGTTTGTCTCTCTTCATTTTCTTTTCTCGAATTTTCGCCACCAATAAAGGGTCTGTTCACTTCGCTGATTCGAGTTTGTAATTTGAATTGAGATGTAATTTTATATGAGAACTTTTTACTGTAGCAAAAAAATTAGATGTGATTGTTTGTGAGAGTTTTTTACTGTAACAAAACTCGAATTCTAAACTCGAATTGGTGAAGTGAACGGGGCCAAAGCTTTTGTCAGTCAGTTATTTACTCCTGAACTTACGATGAAAGATATAAAACAAACAGGCTTGTTTAATGAGTTGAGTTGGTGTAAGATATAACTTTTTTTTATTTTTTATTTTAAAGAGTGTGAATTGTACATATTTAATCTTAATGATATTAAAAAAATTTTATAATCTAATGATATTTGGGTTTTGGGTTGGGGCTGTGTGAGGTGAATTAAGTGGTTAGTTTTAACATTTAAAACATTAAAAATTCAAAGTTCAATCAAACATTTAAAGTTCATCATCAAATAGAAATAATAACTAACATTTAAATATATAGAAATTTAAAGTTCAATCCAACATCAAACATTAAGCAAAATAGTCTATCTAACATCAAATATAAAATAAATATAAATTAGTATATATTCATAAATTAATCTTAACATAAAGTAAACATAGAAGTTTAATTCAAACATGAAGAAACTAGATAGTAGAATTGAGTTGTCTGCCTAAAATTAAATATTAGAGGATGTAAGTTAGAGCGCAAATTGTGTTAGGGTGTGCGGGTCATTATAGGCCCAATCCACACTTCGTCCTAAAATTTCGGGTCAGACATTGAATGAGTTGAAAAAAAGAATTTAATACTAAAAATTATATTTTTCGAGTTGAGTTGAGATGAGGTGAGTTGGGCCTGCGGGTTTATATATAGTCCTAAAAACAAATAACGCAATTAATGACCATGTTGATTTTTTTTATGAAAATTAACATGCAACTTGAACATGGGTCGTTAATAATATAAAAATGGTCATTTTTATCTATTTTAACTTGAATTGGTTGGGAGGATCTTTAATTAAGTTTTATCAAAAAATGCAAAACTAATATGCGTGTATTGTGTGTGCGCTTGTGTGTTTGATTGTATATATGCGAAATTGGTCTAACATATTTCAAGAGTCTAACTTAACTCAAAAGGTTAACCTCCTATTAGGTCTATGGTCCATCTATATATATAAATCACATTACATTCTCATATATGGAACAATACACACATATATTTTTCTCAACAGTATGTATGTATGTATGTGCGTGAGCCTTCATTGGTTGATATGCAATCACACAAGATGTGAAATTGTATGTATCCGATTACAATTAATAGCAACTAATACATTTCAATTTAGATCTAGTGTGTTTGATCTAATCTAATTTTAATTCTTTCCTCTTTGTGATCTTAATAATTTCAGAGCTGCATTAATGGCCTAAATAGCTTCTGGCATCCAGTGTGTAAGGACAAAGTTGAATACTTCACACTTGGAGATCTTTGGGATTGTTATAGTGAATGGAGTGCCTTTGGTGCTGGAACTCCAGTGCTTTTAAGCACTGGCGAAACTGTTTTACAATACTACGTTCCCTATCTATCCGCCATCCAGATCTACTGTAATAAGTCGGCCGTTGCTTCTAGGTTTGAATACGAATTTATGTCGGCTATGTGTTCAAAGTTCAATTTTTTCATTTGAAATATTATAATTGAGGATATGATGAGATCAAGTTCTATACCGCTTTACTTCTCCATTAGGAATCGGAGAGAGGATGGCGACTCTAGTACAGGATTTGAAAGCGACTCTTGGAGTGATGATACCGGGAGTGATAAATTGTCAAGGTCTTTTAGCAACAATTCAACAAAGGCTTGGAGTGTTGTTTCTGAGGATTCCAGCTTTGACTTAGAGACTTCATGGACGGGGAAGGATAAGCTTGGATGGCTTTACTTACATTACGTGGAGATGTCTTCTCCTTACTGGAGGCCTCCGCTAGTGGACAAGGTAATTAAAGTCGCTTCTCGGCCCGTTTCTTCGATGTGTTGAGTTTCGCTGTTAATAATGCGGGCGTAAATGCAATTGTTATTGATTTGTTTCTTGAAGATAAATGAATTAGCTCATGATCATCCCGCTATAACGTCTCTCAAGAGTGTGGATCTTTCCCCAGCAAGCTGGATGGCTGTTGCTTGGTAAGCGTGGCTGGTTGTCCCTCTTTAACATGTCAAGATTTGAGTAATGATTTGTTTCTAGTAAATGAATGTCATTACAAAAGCAGATAGATGATTACCAGTTCAATGATTTTGCCTACCTAATCCATATGAAACTATCCTTAATTCTTGCTTTCAGTGAAAAACATATGAATCCCCATATGCATTTGTTTGAGCAGGTATCCAATATATCATATCCCATGCCGGAAAAATGAAAAGGACTTGTCAGCAAGTTTCCTCACCTATCACACTTTGTCGTCGTCTTTCCAAGGTAAACGACCATGCATTGTTTTTTTTTTTATGATAAAGTGCTCTTCAATCAGGTGAGTCTTGCACATTTTTTAAGGTATTTCCATATACTGGTACCGGTATATTCTGAACCGTATTTCTTTGATATAGCACAATCACTTGTTAAGAGTGTTCTTTTCAAGACCATTCTTTGCAACTTCTTCATGACAGATAAATTTAGTAAACTGTTTTATTAGTTATGAAACCTTGGATCCATATCAAAACAGTAGTGCCTCTTGGTGGAAATGTTCTGCAATTTTAGGATTTCTTCTTATCAAGCGTAGGCGCCTTCACAGATGAAGACAACGGTGCCGACCGGGAAACGGTGTGGGAAGAGAGGTCGACAGCAGATATCCTTGGCAGAATATCTCTTCCTCCTTTCGGTATAGCGACATACAAGATGGAAGGAGATCTATGGTTGAAGCAAGAAGCATCTGATCACGAAAGAATAGTGAATCTCTACAGTGCTGCAGATTCCTGGTTGAGGCAACTGAATGTTTATCACCATGACTTCAACTTTTTCACTCACCACTGTGGCCATTTCCATGTAAATTAGTTAAAGATGTGTATCTTTTTTAGTGTTTTAACTTTCATGTCGTTTTCTTTTCTCGGGTCCTCCGGCCTACCACCATGAAAAAGGCTTCTCTCTGCTACTGTTCTGAGAGCATTCAGATGCTGGTGAATTATACTTTCTGAAGCTATAGCTTCTTCTAATATCCTGTCAGAGGGAGTTTTGTGGAATGAGTTGTTTATTATATTAGAAAAATTAAGTTTAAAGAAGCAACTTACAGTTCTAATCCAGTTGCTAATGGTTTTTTTCCTCTCCTTTCTTGTTATTCCTTTCTTCCTTGTTTCGTTTGTTTTCGCCATTTTATTTGGAGTACTAGAAACCAATGGAGTACCTAAAAGAGTAGGGCAATGACTGATTTCAACCATTACGATTGAAAAAATTTTGGAAACCTAAAGGCTTGAAAGAAATCAGTATGGACCCTTGCAACAACACAAACACACGCTTCATTTATTTGCTCATTCGAATTAAAAACTTGAAAACTTGAGTTAAAGACAATTTTAAGAACTTTCTCGAGTTCATTATCTTGTAGTTAAATACAATTTTTTAATTTATAAATAGTTTGTGTTTCTATTTTGGATTTGAATATTGTAGAGTTTGGATTCTACAATTGAATTTGTTTAGAGGGCCAGCTCCTCCCAGACGTCGATCGTGGTTGGCGTCGATTTAGTCTCGAGTCAATTAAATGTTAGAACGAGAACGTAAAGTATAAGAAATTTAATTGTAAGATCTATAGTGGTTTACTTTTAATGCGAATGCTGTTCTATTGTAAGATCTTGATCACTACATATTGTCAAAAGTATAATTATAATGGAGAATAAGAAAAGAAGAGAGATGGGGAGGGGATTTAGAGAGAGTAAATAAGAAGAATGTGTGATTTACAATTCGTGGTATCAATCTTATATGTATAAGAGATGATTTAAGCCTCCTAAGTTTTCTTTTCCTAGAGCTGACACGAAGATGATTTCTCAAACAATCAATTGGTTGGAGAGATACCTTCTCTGTTTTGCAACCTTGATGGGCATCAATGGGCAGGCAAATTAGGAAGTTTCCCTTTCTCTAGTTTCAGTTGACTTTCTTCTTCCTTTATTTTCTTAATTAATTTAAGGGTAACTTCCTGTCCAACTTTAATCTAATTCTTGCGTTTATCTTTAAATTTGGTTGATTTGGACCTGGTGACTTTTAAGGGATCATTGCTTCCCCAATCAATCTTTCAGCAATTGATTCTTCCGATTGACATTCGTTGTGAAACGTTGTATATAAATTTTACTCCAAACAGTAAGCCCTCCACCTTTATTCAATGCAAGTCGACTCAAGGAGTGTTTTGTCAACTCTCAAGCTTCCTCGTGTCGATTTGGTGCAATTGGAGCTTCCTTTGATATTCGTTGGTCTTCTTAGATAGTTTTGGAGCGGTGGGGTTAGAGTGTCGCCCGGAATGGCACCACTTTCGTAGAATCTTCACGTGGCATTGTTTGGTGGGCAGAGTTGTTGCGATTGGATGTGGGAGTGATGTGCTGCAAACTCAAGGCACGTAATTCAGTGGTTTGAAATGATGGCGCCTACTCAAGTCGATCTTAGCCGTTTGCAAAGATTAATGGGATGTTTCGTGTCTCCGTGATTCTGAATCATAATTTTTAATTTTTTATAATATTTTTTTTTATAAAAAATTTAAATTTTAAAAATTAGAATTATAAATTATGATTATCTCGTCTATCCATTGCAATTTTAGGCAATTAACGAGAATTTGAACCAAATTTGGTTCATGTTTCTCATTTCTTCTCACCATAGCCCTTGGAGTTCATCTTGTTTTCTCCCTTGCACGGAGCCTCATCCAAGCAATTTTCTAGGTAAAATCGCCATAGCCTTTTTTTTTTTTTTTTTGCTTTCTATTTCCATTTTCGCTTGCTTAGGTTAGGTCACTTTCATTTTCCAATATGCCCCCGCCCTTAGAGTCGATTTTAGGATTTGAAACCCATTTTTGCTTTCAATTTTCCTGCGAATCAAAGTGGGAACACAATAGGTGAAAAAAGAAATAATACAATTTCGTTTCTCAGACAAACCTATGATCATGAGGCTTTTGGATGATCTTCATGCTTCAGGTGGTTTGGATTTCACCAAGTCACCATTTGAGCCACCAGCTAGTGACTTGAGGCGAGATCATTTCTGTGAGTCATTGGTGGTTCGCTCAGACGTTGCAGCTAACAATGGTGACGATGTGGGGAGGTTTATTTGATTGGGCTATCTCGAAGAGAGCCTTTACTCCATGCTTATAGCTGAGGATGTCACAAGGTTGAGGGAGAAGTTTAAGATCCTGGAGGGAATTGAAATTCGTACCTCGGAGTTTGCAGATAGCTCTTGAGAGGGTGGTTTGTTTGCTGTCTATGTTCTCTTCTTAGAGTCATGTATGAGGTTTTTCTAGCGCCACTTGCAGTTTATCTCAAACTTCTCTTCTTAGAGTCATGTATGAGGTTTTTCTAGCGCCACTTGCAGTTTATGTCTTGAACAACTATCACATGACGATTAGGCAGTTGATTCCGTACTCTTGTTGTGTCCTTTTGTATGTGTCCACTCTCAGAGATAAGGCTAGAGTCGACTTGAGCAATGAGGCTTTTGGACCCTCTATTTTTTGACGTAAAATCCGGACTCACGGCGCCGGTACATATTTAGTTATGTTCAGTTCATTTTGTTAATTCAAATTTTTACTGTAGTAGAAAAAATTAAATGTTATTTTCTGTGAAAATTTTTAACTGTAATAAAATTAAAATTAAAAACTCAAATCGGTAAAATAAATGAGATGTTTATGCCTCACCAGAAAAATCCTTTTGGCCATCGAGCAAGCTAAACTTGCAGAGCAGAAGTGGAAGAACAAGTTATCATGGCAAAAGGGGTTGTTGACGCCCTTGGTTGCAGCTGAGTGACTCCAGTCTAATGGGGTAGACCTTATGAGTTACTTTTATTTAATTATAATTTCTTTTATTATGCTTTTGAGTCATTAAGGGACTGTTCTTTTAGAGTGTGACTTGAGTGTAATTTTTTAGTTAACTTTAAGTTATAACTTGAGTTGAAGTTATAACTTGAATAAAATTGAGTAAAGTTGAATAAAGTTAGAACTTAAAAAAATGTGAACTTAAATAAAATTATAACTTGAGTTTTAACTTTTTCTGAGTTTTATTATAAAATAACAATCCTTAAGTAAATTTTCGCTTTCTTTTGCATTCTTGAGTCGTTTGCTAACTCTTTTCACTTTCTTTTACTTGCAGAACACGCTTGGAACAAATGGTGTTGATGTTGTTGCAACTGGCAATGCGACAACTTGCGCGGCATCAACTCGCAAAGTTGTAGATGCGCTCGTCTTGGAATAAATAACACATTATTAACTCGACACAAATAAATTATTTACGCCAAGTAAATAAATCTCAATAAATACATTTTAGTGAATTCATTATGTATTTCAATTATTTTAAAATGTATTACTTACTTAAAAAAAATTAATCTCATTGGTGCTCTTGAATTGTGGAGTTATTTCTACTTTGTCTTTTAAACTTTAAAACATTTCATTTTATCTTCTGAATTTTGAATTTATCCCATTTAAACCTTTTGTCAGAATTTATGTTGAAATCACATGCAAAAATAGAGAGTTTAAGTGTGACCATGTAGTTTTTACCTTTTTGTTTCTAACATAAATTTAAACAGAAAGACTACACGACAACATTACTCTCTTTTTATCTATATGTTTTTAATAAAAATTACAGCAGAAAAAGTTAAAAGAGAATAATTCAAAATGTAAGGGGGCGTTTGGTATGAGAGAATCAGTAGGAATCATATTCTCAAGAAAGTGATGAAGGATAATATGATTCCTAAGAATAATACATTACTGTGTTTGGTTCCATACATGAATTTTTTTCAAATTTTCAGGAATATTACATTACTGTGTTTGGTTTAAATTCTTAAGAATATTACATTACTGTGATAATAAATAAATATAATAAATATAATAATAATAATAATAATAATAATAATAATAATTATTAATATTATTATTATTATTATTATTATAATAAGATTCCTATGATTTTGAGATTTCTGGAATTTGAATAACACCACGTTGGGTGGTATTTAGATTACCTTAAAATGAGGGAAAGTGAATCCCATGGTAATCACTTTTCTGGGAATCTAAATATTATAATTCTTATACCAAACATGATAATATTACAGATTCCTATTCCCATCCTTAAAATTACTACATACCAAACACCCCATAAGAAGTAAAGTTAGAGTTTTTAAAATTGAAGAGACAAACTGAAAATGACGGTTTAAAATTCAGTAACATCAATGATAATAATCTTTTAAAAAAAGTTTCAAGAACAATTATTGAAAAAAGAAATTGTTAACAAAATTAGGCAGGAGAAAAACACCACCTATCACTCAATTGAATTATTAAATTGAGGAGACAAACTAAAAATAACATTTTAAAATTTAATGACATTAGTGATAATAATCTTTAAAAAAAAAAAGTTTCAAGAACAATTATTGAAAAAAGAAATTGTTAACAAAATTAGGTAGGGGAAAATCGCCACCCATCACTCAATCAAATTATTAAGGCATCGTTTTTTTCACCGATTTGAGTTTTTAATTTTAAGTTTCTACAGTAAAAAGTTCTCAAAAAATGTTACATCAACTTTTTTTACTATAATAAAGAGCTCTAAAAAAATGTCATATATAAACTCAAATCCGTGAAGTGAACGATGCATAAGAAGGAAAAGCAAAAAAAAACAAAAGAAAACCACGTGGAGAGGCTGCATTGTCCCATACGCGGTTTTTTGATTTGCAGGAATTTTACTACGTTTTCTACCGTTACTCTCTCTGTCTCTGTCGGTCCAACATCGCCGAGAGAAAGAATAGAAAGCTTTCAAGCCCGGAGGCTTCTTCACCTAAAACTGTAGATTCCGATTCCCCTCTGATTTCCGGAATCTGATTCTTCCATTTCTTAGAGAGGGAGAGTATTCTCTTTACTGATTAATCTTCAAGATCACAGTTCTTTTGCAATACAAAAGCAATCTCGGAGTTTTTCGCGGAAATTCTGAAATCGGAAATAAAATTGTGAATAAGAATGTGGTGGTTAATCTTGTTCGGTCTCGGGATTGCGGTTGGGGCAGTGGCGATTTTGGGAGCGGAAGCATTTCTCTTGTTCGTCGTCGTCAAGCGATTGAGCCGCAAAACCGAGCAATCAGATCGCAAAATCGAACATCTTGACCACAATCAATCTCTTGATTACTCCCACAACAAGCAGGTAATTTTGGAATTCGTACTTGTTCCTGTGCAATTTTCCATTACGTTTTCTTTGTTTGCTTTCCAAGAAAGGAAATGATTCCTAATTTTCCCAAGTGGAAAGTCTAATTGAAGAAGTGACATTGGCGAATAAAACAAATTCGTGATGCTTAATAACCAATAAATTGCATTTTACAGATTGCCAGAGATTTTAAAATATAACCCTGTGTTAAGTTCAAGAAACATTATTTACAAATTGAAGCCCCAATTTTAGAACTGTTTACCTTTTTCCATTTTTCTGTGTGCTATACAAATTTTTCAAGCCTTTTATTTTCTCTTGTTGATCCGGATGTTTATTGTGTGTGTGTGTGTGTTAGGGAGTAGTTTGGGTTCTAGAATCGAATAAAGTTCCAAAAGATTGGCTGGACAAAGCACCAAAAGAGCAAAAACGGAAAAAGGAATTCTTTGAGGTTTCTCCTGTAAGAAAACATGCAAGAATCAAGGACCAGTCCCTTATTTTGACGGATTCAAATGGCTCCAAGACGACTATGAAGCTGAAAGGCTGCAGTATTGAAGCTGTTTCCGCATCAATGCTATCTTCAAGAAAATGGTAATGCAGTCTTTTGGGAATGAATTCTTTTGCTGAAGAAGATGGTTTTTGAAGGACTTATCTGCGACTTGTCATGTTTTATATCACGTTGATATGTTAAGCGTTGTTTACCTGAAGCAGAATTTGTCCATCAATGGAACCTTCTTTCATTTTTTATGTCGCATTAATCCTTTGGAATGACAATCTAGTTTGAAAAATAGTCTTACACCATGTTTCAAAGCTCAACGTTTTGCGTAGTGCTTCAATAAGGTTATATCATTGCTTGTTTCTGGTTATCAGTACTTTTCTATCAAGGTCCCATGATACAACAAAGAAGCACGATGGTGCACTTTGTTTGAGCAAAGCCTTGATCCACATGTTTACGAATCATTTAATCATATTGGTTTTGCCTGTCTCCTGAAATGTGTTGTCGCAGTTTCATCCAAATGTCTATGATTGCTTTACGTAAGTATCATATCACAAAGTACATGTCAAATGGTTTTCAAAGGCATATAATCTCTTGTTATTGTCTCATGGTAAAAAATAAGAATTGTTATACTTTTAATTCCTTTTTACTCTGGGTTCTTCAGGGCCAAAAGATTCCCCATCAAATTGGAGAACAAGGTATCTGCAATTTACAAGGACAGCAAAACCGTTTACATTTACCTTGAAACTTCTTGGGAAAAAGAATCATGGTGTAAAGCTCTTCGTTTGGCATCATGTGATGATAAAAGTAGGCTTGACTGGTTTTTGAACCTGCAAAAAGAATTCAGCAGTTACTTGACAGCCTTAAATGCTAGATATCCTACATTCATGAAACCATCAGCAGGGTTCCATGCTTCTGAGCTAGTAGATAGGGCACAGAAGGTTGATGGCCCATCATCAAAGGTTCGCACGTTATGGAAGAAGTTTGCAAAGAAGGCTTCTAAAGGTGGTGCAGAAAACAAGTTATCGTGGATTCCGTCTTTGGCCCATGTGGAGAGGACAATAAGTGAGAAATTTAATCCATACCAGGATTCAGCTCAGGGTACTAGCTTCTTGAAGAATTCTCTACCAATTGATGTTGTTAAGCATTCCACAGAAGATAATTTGGTTACATCATCTTTGCCGACATTAATTCATTCAACTAGCCAAAGTCAAATTTCGAGCATATCTGCTGCAGACACTGATGAAAGATTTGGTATAGATGAGGGAACTCTTTGTAAGAATTTATTAATTTCACGGCTCTTTTTTGATGCCAAAAGGAATGCAGGAATGAAAAGATCTCTCCAAGCACGGATTCAGGTAAATTTTTTAACAGGGGTTAAGCATTTTCCTTAATGAGCCTAGTGCATATGCATGTGGTTTTCTGATGCGGTCAGAGAAAGTTTGTTTCTTTCTTTTTTTTGAACTCTAATTTTTTTAATAATAAATTCATTGATTTGATCTTTGTTCTCAAGGTCAATTTACGTCAATCTTTGTAACTTAGTACTATATTAGAGAGGGGCAGAAATTCTCAAAGAAGAATATTAGGCATCGGGTTTTTTTTTTTTTTTTTTTGTATGTATTTTTTCTTTTCTTTTTCTGAGGGTATATATTACTTTTCATTGCACCTAAAAACATTGCCGCTCCAAAAATAAAAAAAATAAAAATTGCCGCCCTCCCTTTTTGGTGGATATATCCATGAAACTTTCATAATACATTGATTCACAGATGTATATGTGTCAGGGGTTTGGAGAAATGATAAACAGAAGATAAAATTGAGGAGATTTTCTATCCCGTTTATAGTTATTCTTACGGGTTGTAAACAGAGCAGAAAAGTGTACATAGGTTGCATACTATTGTCGATATCATATCGTAGGTTATTGTGGCTCTTTTTTCTTTTTTTTTGTGCATTGTGAACATGTTTGCTGCAGAATCGCAGATAAAAGAAATGAAGATCGATGTGCTAGATGCAAATATAATTATGCTTTTTCTTCTTGGTGGTATATAACAGAGAACATTGTCTAATATGCGGACCCCCAGTTACATAGGTGAAGTCATCTGTACTGACGTTGATCTTGGGAATATTCCACCATATATACATGGTATAAGGGTTCTTCCCATGGACACGAATGAGGTGTGGGCCTTTGAGGTGGACATTGAATATTCAGGCGGTGCAGTTTTAGGCATTGAAACAAGACTTGAAGTGCGTGAACTAGATCCGGAAAAGAGTATCGTTGGTCCAAATTCTGAATCAAATTCTGTTGGGGATGTATCATCGGAGCTTCTTGAAGGTTTTGAGTATTTTGGAAAGCAGTTAAATCTTGCTGAAGGGACAATTGAGGAACCAGAGCACAAGGAGGAAGGTGATGCTAATCATGGTTAGTATACCATGTATAGACCATCTTTTAGTATCTAAATTAATCTTTTAGTATCTAAATTATTACATTTCATAGCTCTGGCATTTGTATTAAACCATACGGTTTAATGGAATTCAAAGTTAAATTTTGATTGTCAATAGTAGATAGCTACATAGGGCCACAGGGGATTCCAACTTGTTCAATACTCAACAAAACAATATCTATGAGACATGTAAGAGGGTGTAGATTTCTTTACTCCTAAATGAAATTGGCCTGGCACCTGAATTTTAGTAGTTGACATTGTTTGGTGTATGGGATCATGGTAACTGAATAAACTTGATGCTAACTTGTTCTATACTCAACAAAATGGGACATGTAAGAGGGTGTAGGTTTCCTTACACATTCTAAATGAAATTGGCCTGGCACCTAAATTTTAGTAGTTGACATTGTTTGGTGTATGGGATCATGGTAACTGAATAAACTTCTATATGTTTTTTTTTTCGACTTTATCATTATTATTATTATTAATCTCATCATTATTATTGTTGTTATTATTTATTGTTATTAGTTGTGATAAGAAACATACATAAAGAAAATTTCTAAATAAAGAATGAATTCTTCTCACATGAAATGCAAACAGCACATAACACACAGCACATTAAACCATACTCACATTACCCGCACACTCATGAAAGATCTTCCCAACTTTTATGAGTTGATTACAAGAGAGATCACTTTAAGTCCTTGGAGCTAGATGGTTATAGCAAAGCCAAATGCTGATAGAATTAGATGGTTATAGAAAAAGCCAAATGCTTATTATTCTATTATATGCAGAAAAGAGACTATTGGGTAACCGTATTTAGTGAGAAGTTTTACAGGATTCTTTTTTTACCTTGGAAAAGAGGTGAAATAAGCACATATTTTTCTTCATAGTTTGCTCTTTTAACCTCAACCAATCTTAACAAGCACAGATTATTTAATACGACAAAACCTGACGCATTTATGATACCTGTCTCTTCAATTGAAATGATACATGCCAGGACACATGCTTATAATTTATAGACTATTGGTCTTTTTAAGGACTTAGCGTGGAGTTTACGGCCCCGTTCATTTCGCTGATTCGAATTTAGAATTCGAGTTTTTCTACAGTAAAAAGCTCTCACAAACAATCACATCTAACTTTTTTGCTACAGTAAAAAGCTCTCACATAAAGTCACATCTCAACTCGAATTAAAAACTCGAATCAGCGAACTAAACGGGCCCTACAATTGTGCAGGTCCTTCAGATTTTTTCTTTACAATAGTTTGTCATGTTTTTGTAGGGCCACAAGATCTAAAATGATGAAGGATTGTGATTTTTATAAATTTCTACCTCTACCTATCATTGAGATGTTTGTTTTCTCCAAGTTCCATAGTTACATATTGAATTACACTTTGATCAAGTAATCTGACATCTTTTACTAAGAATAGATCAGAACATATGCCCTTGTCAAGAAATTTATTTTTTAAGAGATATAAATTATTAAACTAGAATGACATAGGTACGATGATCTTGACAAGAGGTGAGGTGAAAAGCTTTAGGAACTTTATCAGGTCAGACTAAGGGATGATAATGAGCAAACAAAAGTAACGTGGAGAAGAGTTGAGGGAAATTATCTGAATATACTCAACAAGAGAAAGTTCTATGTTTTGGTTCTTATATCTGCATTTTCTCCATCTGAGCTTCTGCTTCTTGCAAACAAAAGAAGATATCAATATATTATTACTTTTAGATGTTCAACAAATGTTAAAATAAGGGAAAGATTGTGACAGTTTTAACTGATTGTTTTCTTGGCAGATACGTTAAAAGGGTCTAAAAGTGCTGTATCTGCATCAACTTATCCTTCCAGGTGGAAGGCTATTGTTAATTCTATTGCCAAACAGGTTTCTCAGGTTCGTAAGACACACACTCCCTATATTTTCAGGCCATAGCTTTTGTGTATATGTGCTTTTGTAGCTTGGTTCCATGACATCAGCATTGTTGTTTTTCACTTCGTTGAAAGGGTCTTTCAGACAGACCTTTATTAAACAACATTGTTTCTGAGCTTTTAATCTCCCTTTCCCGGAGTTACATTGCTTATATGATTTCATCTTCAACAAATACGTGCTCAAATGATATAAACTTGGAACTAAAGTTGTGCCTTTACCATTACCATGTGTTAGGAACAAAATAATAGAGGAAACCTCATGATATTGACTTCTAATCGCGTTCTCTACGTTGCATTAAGGAATTTGGACATTATTATTCTTTTTTTTTTCTTTTTTTTTTCAGCACCTTGCATGGAGAATCGTAGAATATGGCTACGTGTTTGTGTCCGTGTTTATGCATTTATCTCTCAATTTAATCCTCTATTATCTCATACTTTCATTTACTCCTTTCCCATCCTTCCCCCTGTCTGCCCTCCTCTCTCTCACGCATGCACGGGCGTACACACACACATGGATCTGTTTTAGAAAGTTCATGATATGAAGGCTTTTAATATTTTCTTAAACTAACCATTTGTATATATAATCAAGGTGCCCATCTCTTTGGCGATAAGGGTAGCATCCCTTCGAGGAACAATACGGTTA
The DNA here is from genome assembly GCF_000414095.1 of Morus notabilis. Taxonomy (NCBI): domain Eukaryota; kingdom Viridiplantae; phylum Streptophyta; class Magnoliopsida; order Rosales; family Moraceae; genus Morus; species Morus notabilis. The sequence continues at coordinate 24,842 of NW_010364428.1, read as the reverse complement.
CACATAAAACCACCACCTTCTGATCAGTTATGGTTTGGGTTCACATCCATGCCCGACATAGATTTTAACCTGGACTCAGCTGTTGGGGATCATAAAATTACAAATGGACACATTGCTTTGGCCCTGGTCAATCGACTTAAGGTACAAATAAGACACTCCGTTATAATCAATTTACCTTCTATTATTAATTTTGATGTTCTTATAAATATATATATATATATAGTACTAATTCCATAGAAACTGATCAGCAGCTCAATTAGTGATAGTTGTTGTTTATAAGGATCATATCCTAAATATACCCTCATGATAGTTGTCCAGGTTTCTAAACAATTTAATCGCAAACATTTTGCTAAAAGGGATTTGTCATCCATAGCTGGTGGTTTTTTTTTTTTTCTTTTTTTTATAATTATTTGGTAGTGAAGTATCTCTCTCTCTCTCTCTCTCTCTCTCTCTCTCTCTCTCTCTCTCTCTCTGTTAAAAGGATGATGCTATGGTGCTTTTGCTGATGCTAGTAGTTTCACATGTGCAGGGGGCAATCTTTGAAACGTTAGTGCTTCCAAACTCTGAGAGTGTATGTATTCCATGGATGTTAGCAGAACAGGATGATTGGGTGCCACGGAAGGTTGCTCCTTTCATTTGGCTTAATCAAGAATCTGCTAATGATCCTGCGACCTCCTCTGGTCAGGTAATTAGCAACCCACCCTGTGAAGGAAAACCCAAGACAGATGTTAATAGAGGGACCTCTAACGCTAATTCTCAGAGCAATAATCGAAATTCAAAGAATGCTGAACGTATTCAACCCATTAGTGAATCTTTAGATAACTTGCCGCGTTCAGCTAGTTCTGCCTGTCCATCGGATAAGACTTTGCAAGAGTTGAGAACCCCATTGTTGGGAAATGATGAACATGGAACTGAAAAGGACAAGGGTGGGGAGATCCCAGAGTCTGAATCAGCTTCTAGGTCTTTGAGTTTTCCCGATAGACAAAATCAAGCTATTGAAGAGGATGATTCGAGGCCAAAGAAAATCGGAACAAGAGCAAGGATGCTTGATCTAGGAAAGAAGATGGGAGAGAAATTTGAAGAAAAGAGGCGCCATATTGAAGAAAAGAGTAAACAAATTGTTGAGAAAATGAGAGGATCAGAAACAGCACGATAATATAGGTAAGAGTTGCTTTTGAATAGTTGCTCTGGCCTATTTGTTTTGCGAATGGTACGTATATTTTCAGTTGCCTAAAACCCCAAGGGTACATAAACGTCATTTTCCGGTTTGTGCTTTTTAGAATAGCTAATTTTCCAAGATGATGCAATGCAGGAATTTCATAGATTTCTTATACTTTGTACGAGATATGTGAAAGACGAGTATTAGTGCCAAGTCCTAGTTAATCCTATCAGGAACATTTTTCATAGTGAGAAACAGATTCTTTGCTGTGTTATTTTCTCTTGCTTCCATAAAAATGCATCTCTAACTGAATTAGAATACCATATTTTTGTTGTGGATTGGTACTAAGGCTTAGTTTGGTAGTGCTGTAGATTTTAGAAAAATTACTTTTAACTGTGCTGAAAAAAGAAACAACTGTTCAAAAAACAATTGAATGTTTGGTAAATTATAATTATAGTAGCTGTGCTGGTTCTAAAATCAGTGTAATAGCGTTTGGTAAATTATGAGATTAAATTACTGTGGATAGTTAAAAATTACGATTATATTATATTATACCATAATATAATATATATAATTACAATATATTATATAAACTGTGCTGAAAAAAGAAACAACTGTTCAAAAAACAATTGAATGTTTGGTAAATTATAATTATAGTAGCTGTGCTGGTTCTAAAATCAGTGTAATAGCGTTTGGTAAATTATGAGATTAAATTACTGTGGATAGTTAAAAATTACGATTATATTATATTATACCATAATATAATATATATAATTACAATATATTATATAGTTATTATTATATTTAATATAATAAAAAAAACTATTATTATATAATATATTATATATTTATGATATAGAATATAATAATAAAAATAACGATTATATTATATTATACTATAATATAATATACATAATTATAATATAATGTATATTTATTATTATATTTAATATAATACAATAAAACTATTATTAAATAACATATTATATAACTATGATATAGAATATAATAATATTATTAAAATGGTTAATATAATGTCAATATTATAAAACATATTATAATATTACATAAGAAATATTAATATTTTAGATATAATATAATTAAAAATTACAACTATATTATATTATAATATATTATAATATATTATATAATCATTATTATATTTTAATATTAAATTATATTAATTATTATATTACTATTAATATAATAAATATAATTATATCAATGTAATATATAATATTATTATGAAATAATAATTATAATATCATATTATAATTATAATACCATATTTTTAAAATAATTATAATATTATTATAATATCATATTTTATGATAAAATAATAATATTAGAGTTATTAATATAATTATGATATTATTTGTTACAATATTACTATTATATTATATTATATTATATTACGAGTCTGAATTTTAGATTGGGAATATTATAAATTTTAAATTTTATTAGAGATATTATGAAAGTTTTATTAATTATACTATGCTGATTTTTGCACAATCTAAAAGTTAAAGTTATCTTTAAGCTGTTTTTCATTTTGATTGTAAATTCTTAAAAAAAATTTTAAAAAATACTTTTGAAGAAATTTACTAAATACTAAAATCAATTTCTGTTATAAGTCGAAGCTGATTTTGAAAAGAAAAGGCAATACTAAACTAAGCCTAAGTAAGATGACTGATAAGCTTTCCTTCCAAGAGTTTGAGAACTGATTTCAAAATTAATATTTGAAAAGTCGTTAGCTGCTACCCCAGTCCCAATGAAATAAAGTAATAATATAATGAGATGGCGGTACTTGTCACGGTTAGTTTTTAAACTGCTATCAAAATTTTAACAACATCAGCTGAAACTAGATTATTTAAAAAGTAAAGCCAATAACAAATTTCTCTAACCTTATCCAATGGTTTCAAGAATTCCGCAATTTACAATTTGTTTCAGGAGTTTAGGTGGTTCATTTTTACCATATTGCAGCGAATAATTTTATAGCAAATTCATGATTTATTTCAGAGTTGGTCACAATTGTTGGTCGAGGTTGAGCCGACATAGTTATGTCAGAACTTATAATTGTTTAAAAATTAAGAGGCAAATTGATGCAATGAAATAGAGAATAATAGAATTTTACCGGCCTAACCCAAAAGGATGATTCTCAAATCCATCTAAAAGAAATTCCACAATGGGAAAACCCCCTAAATTGGAGAAGAAACTCAACTCTAATTCAATTATCAAAATATTCAAAGTCTTCCTATTACATAGATAATGTGGCTATTTATAGCTACATAGAATACGATAACAAAATAACAAGTAGGATAAACGACATATTAATAATAAAACTAAGCTAAATTTCTAAATTAGAACAAACGACAAAGAAAATATAAAAACGATTACTTATGCTTAATTATCCCTACATCACAAATGCAAATTTATATTTTTTAAAAGTTATATTTTGACCTCAATTTTTAAGAAATTATATTTTGATTTTCGTGATGACACCAAACACCGTATTATATAAAGACAACATAACACAATACCACATAACACGATACACTTTATATAATATAATACAATACAATACAAATTACTAAACATAGCCTAAAGTAATTATATGGGAATTTTGTAATTACACTTTCAATTCCAAAACTTGCAGATGAGCGCCACGTATTATTTTTTGTTAAAATTTTAACAGAGAAAAAATTTGCAATAAGTCTAAAATTCAGGAAGAAAGGATGTTACAAATTAGACTTCTATGGCAACTTCTCAGACAAAACCAGTAGCAGCGGTATGAATTTACAAAATTGAAAAAAAAAATCATAAAACCTTGTATTGATTACCAAATCCGACCCAAACCTAGGAAAAATTCTGTTTGAACCTGCAAATGCAAGGATATTTTGAGCGGTATCGAACTACCACTCTTGTAACCGTGCAGGTGTATCTGGAACAATTCCAGAGTTGAAAACATGCAAGTCCATTAAGGTGTTATAGTGACCCTTCTCAATTTCCTCCTCTTTTACTTTATGAAGGAGGAGAGTTTCAATAATCAAATCTTCCCAACTAATGACATCAACTTTTGTACTCTTCCTCTTCTTTCTAGGATGTGAAATTTCCTTACAAGAAATGTTGCTATTATCATCTAAATCAGCGTTTAATGGAAACATAATCCTGTTGATTCGCCGATTAGCGGCATTTATCTTTTCTCTCCTTTTCTCATACACCTTGCAACCGGCAACAAAAGACGGTGGCAAAGCTTCCAATCCCACATCTTTCTCCAATATCTGCTTCAGCAAAAGCTTCTTGCTCAATTCAGACTCTCCATTCCACCACTCTGTACAAACCCGAAAGTCAAAAACCATCCTCTCTCTCCCATGAACGTCTCTACCCTCTTTTCCAGATTTCACATTACCTACTTCGTTTGAAACTTTTGCATACACCATGGATAAGCATTCAGGTGAAAGCGTAAACTTCTTCACATCATCACCACTCAGTAACCCACTCTTCTCATCAGAATATACCTTAAAGTAGCTAGAATCATCTTCCTCGTAGACCAAATCCTTCCCATAGTCAAGACATTTTCTTAAACAGTCACCAACCACATCTTCCAAATCCAACCTTAAACTCTCCAAATCCCTTTTCTCCTTTTCACCAGGCTTTGACATGGACTTCTTCTCCATGTACTGAATAACAAAAGGTGCATTCTTCATAATGTTCTTCACAGTAACATCCTTTCCCCAAGGCAATGCTTGGGCGACCTTAACAAGAGCCTCCAAAAGCTCTCTATACCTAACCTTACTAGTGTAAACCTTGGCGTGAAATTCTTTAGCCGCATCCTCAATCTTGACAGCAACCTCATTCAGTTTGCCAACGAAGGCCAACACCGCGACAACAAGCGGAAGCGGCCTCCTACCGGTGGTCAATGACCACTTGACCATGCACTGGATTAAGAAAATCCCTTGCTTTCTCATCCTCTCCTTGTCTTCCTCCCCGACACCCGCGAAGCTTCGGGAGTTCCTCAATGCCGTCTCAAACGAGTTCAAAATGTCAAATTCGGGGTAATCATCCAATCGCTTCAGATTTAGAAACTCGACGATGCGCTGAATCATTCGCCCCAACTCAAACTCGTCGGAGCCAATCACCGATGAGACCTCGGCCATTGGCAGCGATTTATTGTCCTTCCTCATTACCACATAGGCACAAGCGCCAACAAAAATCGTGAACCAGTGGCCTTGTCCGTACTCCCCCTCGGTGATGGTGGCGACCATGGACTTGACGTCGTTCGATTTGGATCCCGACAATCCGAGCCTATAAACGAGGTCGTCGATGAGCTTCTGCGCGTCGTAGATCTTCTTTTCCTTGTAATTGAAGGTGGAGCCGGTGCCGGCGGTGCCGAGGCGGACAAAGGTGCCTTGTGGGCCGGTGATGCCGCCGAAGTGAGCTTCAAAGCTGTCGAATTCTTGAAGGAGACCGCAGATCTCGCAGACCAAGTGGCCGGTGACATCGTCGCGGACTAGGGATTTGGACTTGCACCGAGTGCAAGAGGTGGATTTCGACATTGTTGGGGAAAATTAGGTTTGGGTTTTGTTTGTTCGCAGAGAAAAAGGACTGACAGATCAAAACTTCGAATCTGAAAAATGCAATATGTAAAAATAAATAAATAACATCACAGATTGAAAAACACAGCTTTAATTTGAAAAGTGGAAACCACAGAATAGACAATAAAAGCCACACACACAGAGCACAAAAATAACAGAATCTGGGAAAGGAATTGAAGAAGAAACTTGCTTACTTGCTTGCCAGTTGCTGCCTGCAAGTGTTTGAAGACGAGGAATTCTTCAATCTGACAACACATAAAGAAAAAGGAAAGTCCCAAATCAAACTCTCAAATAATTACCATCTCATCCACCAGCCGTACCAGATCGAAATCGTCGCGTAGCTTCTTAACCAAGGTTCTATCGTCACTCATCATAAATCGCAGTCACAAATCACAAATGGCGATCGCCTCACCGCCCTGCCACAAACCGCTCCGCCTCGATCTCCCCCACCTCACAAGCCCACCGTCGTGCGAACAGCCGCCGGAATCTCACCCACCCCACAAGCTTTCCACAGCGTCGCCAAATCTGTCGTGAGGTTCTGTAACTGGTTCGGCGAGAGAGAAGAGGGAGGAGAGAGATAGATCGCAAGTGTTTTAAAATTTTGGGTGTTGGAGGGCTGGGATTACACGTTTTTTTTTTTTTTTTTTTTTTTTTGTAGGATTTAATTTGAAGTTGTGATTTTGTTGTATTGGTAGTGTTTGGGTGCTTCTATTTTGAATGGAAATTGACCGTGGGTAAATTTGTTAGTTTGACTATTTAATAAAGTGAAGTTGATAAAATAATTTTTTTATTTTTTTTATGAAGAACGATAATCTAATCGTTTTTTTGTAAAAAAATGGTTGTTCCTAATCGTGTTGTAATTTTACAAATAAAAATTTTTTAAAAATTATTTTGTTAATAAAACTTTTTTATTGAGTCAATTTTTATAAAGACCTCTGCTATATCCTGTGTTCTTGCGAGAGAAAGAA
>NW_010364428.1:17242-18106 GCF_000414095.1 Morus notabilis | reverse complement strand
GGAAAGAGAGAGAAAAAAAGGGCGGAGAAAGAATATAATTTCTTTTGAAATAAGTTTTTTATTGTTATTTTTAGGATACATTTTATTTTTGTCTCCTAAATTTTTGTCTTTTTGTCATTTTAACTCCCGAACTTTAAAAATTGGTTCGCGCACCCTTTAAATTTTGAAACGTTATTAACTTTGCCCCTTCTATTAATTTGATTAACGGATTTGATGACGTGACAATTATTAAATATGTACTATATTTAAAAATGCTCTTTGATTTATTAAAATATATCAAAATGTCCTCCTAATTTAAAGAAAATATAATAAATGATTAATTACAAAAATTTCCTCTGAACTATGACCCTCGTAACATTTTACCCTTTGAACTTTCATTTGTAATACTCCTTCATGCTATCTTTATTCCGTTAATAAATTTTTCCTCATGTTACTTTAACTCACGAAAAATAACCACATGAGTGGCTTGTGACTCAAAAATGAAGGGTATAATCATAAAATGTACCTTTCTTCTAGGTTAGGATCATAAAAAGGTGAAAAATTAGGTAGTAAGCTGAAATCATGAGAGGAGGGAGGGTGTTTAGTGTTAGAGAAATCTTGGAAAAATTGACAAAATTTGGTGAAGCTTTGAAGGTTTTTTGTGTTAAGAATGGTGTCCTAGAAGCATAAGATGTAATAGGATATTTATTATTTATTTAATAAAATAGTTTTTTATGTGTATATATTTGTGAATATTTTATGAATATCAATGAAAATTCCGTGATTTTTTATGTAACCTTAAACATTGTATATAAGTGTTATATATGAGAGGATAATGTTTAAGGATAATAATCAAAAAGCAATGTTCATAATGAATTTAATTAA
>NW_010364428.1:0-16761 GCF_000414095.1 Morus notabilis | reverse complement strand
GAGAGTGCAATTCCAAGTTTATAGTGGAGTAACTATTGGAATTAATAGAATTAATTAATTAATTAAAGTGTTTAATTAATTATTAATTTTTATTGGAGCTCGGGATTATAAGTCCATTAGTCCCCGCGTCGTCCTAATAATTCTACCAGACACAAAAGGCAAAATGGAAATTTTAGAATTAAGGAATTCTAAAATTAAACACTCGAAAATAATTAATTGAGAATTAATTATTATTTAAATAATGTGATTATTTAAATTTGAATTTGAACACATCTAGATTTATCCATTTAAACTTATTTGATAAGTTGTTAAATTTAGAATTCAAATTAATTTAAGTTTGACTTAAATTCGAATTTGAATTTGAAATAAAATTAGACTACAGGATAAATGATGATTTTCTCTTCCTTCCATATCCAGTATTGGCGCCACACACAGGGATAGGAATCCCTAGCATGGCCGGCCACAAGAGATAAGAGAGAGGAGAAATTTTGTTTGAAATTCAAATATGAGATAGAGATTTGATTCCTTCTAGAAATTTGACTTCTACTCTATAAATAAGATATAATGAAAAATTACGCAAGACAATTTTTAACCTAACTTGAAGGGGGCTGGCCGAATTTCCCTTATAGAGAGAAGGAAAAATTTTTCTCCAAAAAATTTCACATTGTGTATGCGTTGGTGTTTGTGGAAATTCGAGTGTTTATTGTAACCCGTTTTGTCTCATGTGTGCCCACACACACGTCTTCGTGGATTCTGGGAATCGACGTGGAAGACATTAGTTTTCTAAACACAAAGTTTTGGAGCAATGATTGTTCGAGATCAAAGAACTCAAGTTATCAACTGAGTCAACCTCCAGGTATTTTTCCTAATTGAGTTCTTAATAAATGAATTAATGAGATTAATTTATTCGTGCATAAATTAATATAATCTATAGAGTATCTCAAAGGTTTTATGAAAATTTTTGTTATACACAATCCGCCTCCCCCCCCCAACACTTTGCATATTAAAGAACATCTAATGGCACAATGACTATGTTCAAGAGTTTTTCTTTCATGGGCATGAGTGGTTTTGGTCCTTCATGTGTTGTTCACTGTTGAACTTTGGAATCTTTTCTTGATGATTCTCATGGTTTAAATCATCGTTTTGGTTCAAACCAATGTTTGTTTGTAAAAAGTAAAATGTGATTTGAACGCAACCCAATGAAAACAATGTTTGATTTAAAAAAAAAGATTTAAGGTTTGAATCATGATGTAATGTTTTAACCCTTATCCTACAGAATGAAACCAACACTCCCTTTAGTTTTGACTAATTTGAACCCCAAGTTCAAACTACATTCAAACCCAAAGATTTATGGTTTGAACCCCAAGTTCAAACATTACAATTTAAAACTCACATAGTTTAAATGTAAAGGTTCAAACTATCTTGATTTGAACTCTCATACTAAATAAATCCTAAATTTTAAGTGGTAGAGAGAAAAGAAGTGTTCAATAACAGTTAGGATTTTTGTTAAGGGGTTTTTTTTGTTTGAAATTTCCCGATTTGTTGTGGGGTACAAGTCAATGAAGTGGTTTTAGAGTCATTTTTGTTCCGAACATATTGAAAAATTTTCATTTATTTTTTTGCTATATCTAGTACTAGTAGATCATTTGGGAATAAACTTGGTGGTTTTTTTTTTCTTTATCTTTTTTTTAGTACCCATATTGAAGAAAGGCTGCATTGTGTTTCTGTTTAAGTTTGAGCCGGCGTGAGCAACCGACTCCGACGGTGAGAGGGGGAGGTTGAGGCGTTGGGAGGTGGAGAATTTGGGGAAGAAGATGAGTAGATGACCATATTATTTTATCTTTTATTTTTATCATATTAAATGTAAACTAAAAATTGGTGGGTAACTTAGTAATTATGTACTTAATACCTCAACCATCACACTTTAATGCACGACACGTGTAATTTCTGTTTGTCAAACTAACTAAAGGGAAAATTTTATTAACAAAATAAGGATCGGGAAGAACGAGTGTTACAAATCAAAGTTCGGGGAACAAAGTGTTATAAGGGTCATAGTTCGAAAGAAATTTTGTAATTAATTCTATAATAAAATAATAGTTTTATTGACATGGTATGCTATTGAAAATTAATTAAATATATTAGTTTCTAATTAAATCAATAAAAGTGATTAAATATTCAAAATAAAAAAAATAAATATAAAATACCAATTTAAAAAATAAAAAATTAAATAAATCAAATATTTTTTACTTTTCATTTAGGAGTAGGTTTCTCAAAAAAAAAAAAAAAAAATTCCTCTTTTCATTTGTTTTACTTTTGAAAAAAAAATTATTGGTTTGTTCAATTTTTGAATTATTTTAAAGTAAAGTATTTTTTATATTTATTTTTTATTATTTTAATATTTAATCACTTTTATTGATTTAATTCGAATTTAATATGTCTAATTAATTTTTTAATGGCATCAACAAATTTGTTATTTTATTATGTTTTCAATAGATTAAGGGGTATTTTTGATATGTTTTCTTAAATTAGAGGGCAATTTTAAATAAGGTAGATACTTGAGGGAAATCTATGAAAATGATTCATTAAACTATTCATCTAATAATTACCACGTCATCAAATCCGTTAATAAAATTAAGAGAAAAGAGTAAAGTTAATAACGTTTCAATGTTCGTGAGGTGTACAGACTAATTTTTAAAGTTCGGGAGACAAAATCACAAAGAGCATAAATTTAATTGCTTCGAAAGTAACAAAGTTAATCTTGAATTGTTAAGTTTTAGAAATGTTGCTCTTGTACTCACTTCCAGTATAACTCAAAATTTTCCAAATAGAAAATAGAGCTATATATGCATTGGAAGAAAATTATCGTCAAGGTGTACGGTTTTATGTTGTTGTTAATCATTCCAACTACAATTAAAGCGCTGGATCCTGGCCCTATTTCCCCTCCTAATTTCCCTCGTACATCGCATGATGGATTAAACAACATATTCATAAAAACATCAAATCTCAAGAATCAAAACTGTATTTTATCTTGCATGACAAATTGATGCTTGATTGGACGCTCTAGAGTTCCTAATGAGTTCGGACAATCCGCATATGATTGCTCCGTGCATTGTCTCCACCATTAAATTTTTGATCCAACGTCTATCTAAACAGAATCTGAGATCTCTATTAAACTTTCTAATTTGATGTGTGATATTGAGATACATATTAAGTATTACAAACATAAAATTGACGAGAGTTTTCAAACTTGATGATCTATTGTGGATAGCCTATTTTTAAAATTATGTTGAAATACGCCCTTCATTATTAAGAATTACTTGACTTGCTTGATGAAGTACTTTTTAAATGCACTTTAAAAGATAAGTTCGGAATATTTAAGGGACGTTTGTTTCATATATTCGTCATTGATTCTGAATCATGATTCATTATTCTTTACAGTATTTTTTTCTCACAAAAAATACACGTAAAATAAGAATAATTCTGAATCCATGAACCAAACATCAAGTCAATGATTCATCATCATGTAATATTTAATCAGGACCAAAAAAAATCTATATATCCAACTTAACACGGCATTGAATCGTTTGTTTCATTATATATATATATATATATATATATATATATATAATATCAAATATTCGGTCGTGCAATGACGAAGAAGCTCCTTCCTTGGGTTGTGTTAACTACTGAAGAGTTAGGACGTACATCTTACAAGCATGGGACTCTATTTTTGCCGAGAGTTTCTCCTTTACTGCCGATTGAGTCCAATGCTGCGTATATAAAATTCAGATAATTGTTAAGGTTTTTTTTTTTTTTTTTTTTTTTTTTTAACTTAGTTCAGAATTAAAAGTATAATAGATAATTGCATGGTTGTTATTTCTCACCGTCCATAAATCGTGGGCATTGACCACATTAGTTGGGTTAAGGCCTATGTCTGACCAATAAGCTGTGAGTGTAGCAGTTGAAGGACTTCTGTTCCACAGCACTACAGCCTTCCTGTTGTTACTGAGTGGGCCAGCCCAAACCTGCATTTTTCTTTTACAATTTGTTATCATCCTGATTAATTTATAAGCTACCCTCTCGTGTCAATTTACTTAAAAGGGTAATTCTATATCATATATTGGCTGTGTTTAGAATTAATATCATTTTTTATTTTTCATATTTTTTGAGAAAGAAAAAATGAAAAATATTTTTAAAACGGTATTTGGCACAATAAAGACAAAAAATAAAAATGAAAACGATTTTTTAGTTTAGTGTAAAATGAGAGAGAAATGAAAAATAACTTTTAGTCATTTTTTATTTTTTGTTTTCATTTTCTCCTCTTTCGAGGAGAGAGAGAGAGACATTAATGAGTTTTTTTATACTGAAAATAATCTCTTGATGAAACTACCAAACACATTTTTAAAAACGATTTTCTGTCTGATATTGAAAACGTTTTCATTTTCATTTTCATATAAAAAACAAAATCATTTTGAAATGAATTCCAAACACGTTCATTGTCACTCCAAAGTGGTTTTTTTTTTCTTTTTTTTCTGTCTTTTCTTTTCTTTTATTTTTTGAGGTAACTATAAATTTTTATATTTTAATGCATGTGCAACCAATTACATTATTTATATGACATGGACCGTAGCTTAATCAAGTTTAAATAGAGAACTAGCTAGTGCGAGATTTTATTTTTATTTTTATTTTATTTTTTGGTTGAGAAAACAAACTATCTATATTAGTTAATCGAACCATTACTACATACAACAAATACTCTTGAAACATGCCTAAAACCTAGTCCCTCAGGAATTTCTTAAAGAAAGACATCTAAAATCACACAATCGATTTCTTATGTCAGAAGATCATACTGAGTTTGGTGTTAATGTTGATAATTAAATCATTGGTGCCTCAGGAATTTTGGCATGTTATTAGTGATAAAAATGAAACTAATTAGGAGAAATAACAACGACAATGAAGTACAGATAAATGTAGGTAATAAGAAAACTGACCTCCAAGTCGCCATCTTTTTTAACCTTTTTCCCTTGTACTCCAAGTTTGTCTGCCCATAAGAAATTAATCATATCCTCATTATAATTCAAAAGAAAAAGAAAATAAAAACAAAAAACAAAACAAAAAGAAAGGAAACGCCCACACTCACATACAAATGTTGCCCATACCTTGATTAACAGCGATAACATCCGTGTTGGTAAGCAAACTGAATGTTATATTATCCATTGCTCGAATATCACATCCAATCAACAAAGGAGCCTACGTATAAGTTATGTTAGGACCGGCAATATAGGTCACGACACGACAACATGATTCGAAAACGACACGAATTTCGCAGATTATGGTTGAGAAAAAAGAAATTCAGGTCAGAATTGGATCGACCTGAAATTGACACGAAAAACACGAATCAATTTCAAGTTTAATCCGCCTAACCTGAATACGATACAAAACTCGTAAAAAAGAAATGAAACGCTATTAATAGACAAGCATTTTTAGATGATGAAAGATGCGATTTTACAGTACTGTTACTCTTTGAGTTTGCTCTCAAGTCTCTAATTGATATAATTTTGTTATTACAACAACATAAAATTATAAAATTAATCTTGAAGATATGAACCTAGCTAGTTTTCTTAGTAATGTTGCAATATTACTTATTAATGTTCTAAATACCTTAGATAATGCCCAAATGCTAAAATGTGCACGATACTCCTCTATCGTCATTCCTCCGTTTCCGACTTCAAGCATATCAGGATCTGCGTTAACAACCACTAACAATTAATTGGGGGATATAATTTAAGCATTATATTTTTAACTTTGTTTTGATTTTTATTTTCTTTCCTTTTTTTTAAATAGCGACTCTAAATTCATGGAACTTAAAAACCATAAAATAAAGATAATTTTTTGCTGTTAGGGATAATGATAAATTTTTATAATGCGGGAATTCACTCCAAGTTTTTAAAACTGCTGAGATTAGTAAAAATATTAGTTTTGTGAAAAAATTGTTTAAACTACAAAAACAGAAGCGGTGCATCAATGTTAACGACAATAATCTATGGAGTATTTAACTAAAATCAAATTTTCAAAACAGTTGGAGTTGATTATCAAAAAGAAAAACAAAAAACAAAAACTAACAGTGGGGAGTTGATTATCCTAAAATATTGGAAAATTTTGAAAGTCAACGTTGTTTTTTTTGTATGATCTTAGTGAACCATCAATTCCTTTTTTTTTTTTTTTTTTTTTTCAATTCATACGGGTCGGATATTTTTACATAATTCATATCCTGTCGTAGAATTATCAAAAAAAAAAAAACCCTAATTCTTATCCCCACACCACACCCTTTCCACTTCACCCGCCTCACGCCGACCCCCTAAACTCCGATTGTCGTAGTTGCCACACCCTCCCGTCGTCGGAACAATAAGATCTTCGATGATCTCGTCATTCCTACATTCTTTGCCACCATTGATTTTTTTTCCCCTCTTGAGTGCTGAAGTTAATCTAATTGTTAGATCGTACTCATGGTCTTGAGGATATTGCACGTGCTATTAAATATTAAAAAAAAATTGAGCGTTGACTAAGTCAAACTATACGGATTTAGAATTATAATTCAAAATTATTCTCGATTTACGTGTGTTTTTTTGAGAAAAAATACTGTAATGAACTACAAACTATGATTCGAATCATGACACGAATATTCATACTAAACACTATACACTATAAACTGATGGTATATATTTATATTTATAGTAATAAAAAAGGCAGTTTATCCTCTCTAAATAACCTTAAAATACTAGTTATAGAAAAGATAAATCAAAGAAATTTCAGGCATAACATTGCCGTTACGGAAAGCTAAAATAAAATATTCTTATGAGGAAGGCATAGTGATAGAATTAGAGCATAAAGGGTTATAATTAAATTACCATTCCATCCTCCAGGTGCAGCATAAGATGCCCATTTGTCGTTTTCATCCGCACGAGACGTCATACTATACTGCCCAAATACTCGTCTTAAGATTTTTGTACAACAAAATAAAAATAAGAGTTTCTCTCTCTTGTTTTACGCCTACGTTTTCTTTAATTAAAAATTATTCGAGGAGTATTTAGATTAAATTAGAAAGTCATTTAAGATTAACAAAACTAAATTAATAATGCAATAATGAATCTATGATCAATGACGGATTTAGAAATGTATTTCAGTAAAGAAACTTGATAACATTTTAAATTAATAATATGATAGAAGTAAAAAACGAAAACATTACATACTAATGCTTATTTAGATACTCTAATTATTGTAATTATTGTTTAAATTATCCTTTGGAATATTATAGTCCACAAACTATTTATGATATTATTGTTGTAAGGATTTAAATAAATGTTTGATGATAATTCAAATTTAATTGCGTCAATTATGTAAGGAAAAACATGAAAATAGTAAGCATGCGCATGAGAAATAAATATCCCAATCAAAAAAATGAATTAAACATAAATGAATATTTCTACATCTCATTCTGACAACCATTACTTATTGAAACTAATAAATTTTAGAAAGAAAAAAGTACATGAATAAAAAAAAGATATAATAGGAAATGAAGCTTATAGAAAATTAAAGATCTGAGATAGAAAAATATAGTATGAATAATGAAATCAAGTCAGGGAATGCAAAACTTCGTGAAAATAAAAATATAACCAATTGGAAATAATAAAGCTTAAGTAGGAGAATTTTGGGGTAAGATGAGAATATCTTGAAAATATGGAGGTTACACTTAAATTTTTTTTTTTAAAAATGAGTGGGGCACTTGAGAGGCATTTAAGATTTTTAATTTTTAAGTTGAACCCTAAATTTTTAATTTTAACATTTAAAATTTAAAATTTTGACAATAGTAGGCAACGTTCAGTTGAGGACGAATGTCAATTAGTGGATAGATAGAGACTCAGCCGAATATCAAAGTCAAAGAGTTGAAGACCAATCGAAAGATTAGGTGCATTTGTGCAAAAAATATTTTATAAATAAGCACGGATGGAAACATATTGAAAATTTATCAATTTATGTATATATTTATATATACACGAAAATATTATTTTTTAAAACAAAACTCATATAATTTGCAGGTTAGATATATAGATAGTGATACCTTTCCCAGTTGTCAACAATATCCCCTGTTGTTCTCCAACTATTCCCAATTTTGGGAGCCCAAGTCGCCGGGTCCTCCTGCCCCCTTTCAGTAGTAAGAAACAATATGGCTTAAAAGTATAGTACTTAGCGTTGCCGTTGCATCAATTACTCAGAAATGGTAATCTTGTAATTAGCCAGCAGACTTACAGCGAAAAAAAAAAAAAAAGAAAAAATACTGATAAAGCCCATATATTACCAATATATATCAACCAATACAAAGGAAATTTGACTCACCATTCGCATAAGGAAAAATAGATGAGCCTTCCAGAATTCAACAAAGCTTTACTCATTACGGGGTACCTATAAACGTTTTTGTTTTTGGTTTTTTTTTTTTTTGCAATAAGTTTATACGAAAATCGAACACAGTAAGCATAAACTTAAAAGAGGAAAATTAAAGTACGAATAAACAAAGAGAAAATAAAGTACGAATAAACACAGTTAGCATTAATTTTTCATTTTTTTATTACCAAAAAAAAAAAAAACAAAGAGAAAAATGAAAATGATGTAATTCCCTGTATACCATATATTATATTGGGGGTGTGGTTTTAATGGTTTCTTAAATATTTACCTATCAATAAATATTATTGTTTTAATCATAAGATATTGATCAATTAGTTATACTAAATTGAATAATTAACCACACAAATTAATGATGAATAATGAAATAAGATTCTTATAACGTCACGTTATCAAATTTCTATATTTATTAAGTAACCATAATCTAAACGCAATCATTGAAAACTTATTTATTATATTTGATATGCATATATGTCCTCTTCGATAAAATCTTTGATCCAGTTAAATTCAACTTTCATAAAACTTGACATGAATCGATTTCCAGACAATCTTATTTTTGACTTTTATATTTTTTATTTAAATTATTTGTTGAAACTTCAAACCTAATTACTGATATTAACGTAAGGCTTATTACAGTGACACCCCTCGTGTTTTATTGAAATTACAGTGACACTCCTTTGACCGAATTTAATAACAGCAACACCCTCTATCTGAAACTTTGTTAAATTTTGGTGAGAAATGTCAAAATTACCCCTGTGTTAAATTTGCTTGCTTTCTTTTTATTTGATTTTTTTAATAAAAAATTGTGTTAGATGTGTTTTAATATTTTTTTAAAGAGTGAACATAAAATATGTTAACAAAAGTGAATGCGTTTAATTTTTTTTATTATATTTTTTGTCATTAATGTTTTAAGTTTAATTTAAACCATTTTTGTTTCATTAGGATAAAATTGTCCAATTTAATTTATTCTTTCAATTTAATTTATTTTCATTATAATATAATTGGTCTTAATAATGCACCACATATCAAATGGTTTTTAATTTAATACGCTAATTTAGTGGATGGAGAACATTACTAAAACAAAGGAGTTTTAGAAAAAAAATTTTGAAAAAATATTTGTTTTTATTAGAGTGAAAATTATAGTTATAAATGTGTAAAAATTAACTAAACTCATTTTTTGATACTAAATAAGGGTATAAATGTCTTTTCTAATATTATGTACGACTTAAAAACATTTTTTGATAAATAGAGGGACATTTTTGTAAATTTTTTAAAAATTTAACAGTCAAGATTTATAGTCAACTCACAGTCAACTAATAGAGGAGTTGTCTATGTAATTTTTATAAAAAGTCGAGGGGTGTTGATATAATTAGTGTTGATCAAGGTGGTGTCTATGTTATTTTAACAAAATACAGCAAGTATCAGTGTAATAATACCATTAACGTAATAAACGAACCACAACAGTTCACGAAATGTTAACTCGTATATATATATATATATATATACACACATATATATTGTTTTTTTTAAGGTAAGAGTATATATATTTATTAGTTAGCGCGTAAAACTGAAAGACAAATTAACAAAAAAAAAAAAGGAGAAAATGCTGATTAAGTAAAAATGAGGAATCATGCATGGTAATTACCAAAAATATTGGAACTCCAAATAAAAAAATTGCAATTAATTCAATCACAACACAGCATTCACAAATACCTTTCCTTTGGACTAGTACCAGTATTGTAACAATTGTCATACTTCAGGTAGTCAATTCCCTAACGTAAAAAACATTAGGCATTATTAACTAAAGTAATCATAGGGGATGCAAGTAAATGAATAATAATTAATAAACTGTAATATTTGGATTAGGTACTCCTCATGACTAATAAGTAATGGAATGCATATTTAGCAGGGAAAAAAAAAAGAAGAAACGGAATGCATATATACCCATGAAGCAAAAGTTTTTGCATCTTGCTCCTCGTGGCCTAGTGAGCCAGGCATGGTTTTGCTACAAGTTTGAGTTCTACACAAAACATAAATGGAAATATATTAGTATTGTTATTAGTTCTATAAATATATCCATATAAATTAATTACACTTTCTCATGTGTGATCATTATACTTAAAATTGCATTCTGACACTCTCTTTTTCACCATCTTTATTTATTATTCGACACGTATACTTTACTATTATAATATATTATTATTTAAATAAAAAATGAAATAATTAAGTGCACACATCAAACGATAAATAACAGAGAATGACAAAAAAAATAATAAAAAAAATAATACTAGCATTTCTCTCTGACCATCTCATGTTAGCAACAAATATATTTACCCAGCATCAGAGTAAATCCCAAGCTTTAGCCCTTTACTGTGGACATAATCCGCCAAAGCCTTGATTCCCGATGGGAAAGTAGAAGATTTTGGAACCAAATTTCCCTGTGTGCCACGTATAAATAAAACATTAGTGAATAAATTATTTGTTTGGTTAGAATAAAAAAAAGGACTTTATATCCTTTTTTTTCGTGTTGCTGAACAGGAAACATTGTATTCAACAAACAATGGTAAACATTAATATAGTTTAGGATTACTTATAAAAATTCTTTCGGAATTATGATGCTTATAACGTTTTGCTCTTTAAATTTTAAAACGTAATAACCGTTCATTATAAAGTATAAAACGTTATCAAAAAATTTCTTTTTATTAAGTTGTTGACAAAAATGACACGTGTCACGTATATAATAGTTGTGTAAATAATATTGTGCACAATTAGTCTTTTGCCCACCGGCCCACCTAATTCCTTTGAACAAAAATTCTGATTTGCATTAAGAATAATAATTAAAAAAAAAAAAACCAGAATCTTCTTCCCCTAAGAGCATTTATGTTTAACGGATAGGAGAGAGTAGACAGAGAAGGATAGACTAAGAGAGAGAGTTTCTTCTCTCTCTCTTTTTCCAAGGAATTTTAATGTTTTAAATATTTAATTAGTTTTAGCCGTTTAGTTTTCTCTAATACAAGCTTTTAGTGCCATCAGGAAAAAAATACAGGTTTTTAAAATCTTTTGAGGCAATTAAGAGCTTTAAGTTATTGTTTAAAATCTTAATTTCTGAAATACCCTCCAATAATGCGCCACAAGTCAATCTTAAGTTAATTTCCGTTAGAAACCCTAATAGAAGGGCTGTTTTGGTTAACGCTTCATACTTCGGTGGAGAATGGTTATTACGTTTTAAAAATTAATGGGCAAAATGTTACAAAGATCATAGTTTAGAAGAATTTTTGTAATTAATTTTATAATTTACTTGGTGCATGTAGCCGATGGTAAGTTCATCTCATTTTGAATTTACAATCCAAATAACTCAAGTCAACAGAAAGAATTAAACTCAAATAGCCTCGTTTAACTCATCCGTTTAAATTTTATTAATTTGAACTTTTTCATTTAAAATTAAAAAATTTAAACTGTATGGTTAAACTTGTAATTTAAACTAATATTTGGAACATGTGTAGTTAAAGTTAAAATCTAAATTGCGAATAAAATCAAAACTTATGTATGATAGGTGAGAATAGCAAAGAGAATGAGCTTGTTTTTATTGTTCAAAAATAGTTTAAACAGTTGAAGTGAAGAACATAATTAAATTATAAGTTAGACACTTTAATTGAGTTTGAAGAGAAATATAATTCAGAATGTGTGTTTATCAAATATAAACATGAAATGGATGTTTGGTTAGAGGATTCAAACCATGATTTGAATCATAATTTATAATTCGCTACAGTGTTTTCTCTCATAAGAAATACACGTAAATCAAAAATAATTCTAATCACGTGATTCTAATTCATGAACCAAACGTCTCAGAAATTAATTCACAATTCAAATTGAGTTGAGTTAAATCGAACCAACGAAACAAATAGGTCAAGAGGTAGCGGAGATATATCTCAGAAATTAATTCACAATTCAAATTGAGTTGAGTTAAATCGAACCAATGAAACAAAGAGGTCAAGAGGCAGTGGAGATATTCCCAGAATCCTTTTATGGCCAGTCAGAGGAAGACAGGCACAATGGTTGGTCGTGGCCCAATTTTCTACTCTTTAAATTATGGCTACAAGTGATAACGTGGTAGTTGATCTTATAATAGATGATAGTTGGTAAACATTATCCAATATATATATAATTTAATGTGCATAAATTGCATTCCACCTATGGAAAATAATGAAAGTCTACTATGACACGATTGGGGCCTACAAGATTAGGTAAATAAGTGCGTTTCGCTAGTGTCTTTTAAGAACATGACTTTAATTGAATGCATATGACGTAGAAGCGACGCAACCATCAATAGAATAGGTGTAATTATATTTAACCTATTCAAATTTTTAATTCTAAATTCTTACGATTAAAAATTTTTAAAAAATATCACATTTAATTTTTTTATTACAATTAAAATTTTTTAAAAAATTTCACAACTCAGTTGAATTAAAAACTTAAATTTGTGAAATAAACAAGACCGGTCCTTAAACGTCATCCAAAATTAGAATCGATAATTTGTCTCAAATACTATCCATCTTTAATCGGCACAAACTTGGCTTTGGTAGCAATTGATGCAGGAATAACACAATGTCACAACCATTCATTAGAAAAGTTACAGTAACAGATGCTCAATAAAACCTTTTAAACACCACCCAGAACAGACTCCATAATTCACACTAAAAATTACGGGTTCAAATTCTTTAAGGCCTAGGCCTATAAGCTCTAAACCAAGTTAATCAAATTGTGTGGGGTTTTTTTTTTTTTTTTTTTTTTTTTTTTTTTTTTTTTTTTTCAATTTCAAATATGAATTAAACACCTACCTAGCGTTAAAAACATGCTATTTAAATTTAACCTTGTACATTTCTGTTAGAAATAAACACCTAAACGAGGGATCAAGTTGCACAATTAAGAAATTTCCAAAGAAGTAAACAATAAAACGTACCTTAGAGTCTCTGTTAAGTTCGGCCCAGCAATCATCTGAACATATGTTGACTATTAGTTTGAGTACTCTAGTGGGCAGTAATGAATACCTTATAACTAGGCTGTAAATGGTCACTTATAATAATGAAATAAATATTATGAAGTTAAGTTTTAGGAAAGATATACCTAAATTTATATACTGGTATCCTACGGCAGCAAGTCCAGTAGACACCATTGCATCCGCTGACATATACGTACAATATATTGCACATTAGCAGTACTTGATAATTCCCCGCATACGATTCAGTTGAAAATTAAAGTGACGTTTAATTTATAGATTTAAAATTATAATGATTTTAATTTTTTAAATTTAAATTTTTTATGAGAAAAAAATACTATAACAGAACTAAAAATTATGATTTTAAATCAGGTAAAACTTTTAAAATAAACGTCACCTAACTAAAGTTACCTGTTTCTCTAATCAGTTTTTCTTCAATGTTGCATTGGAAGTGATTCCAACTATTCCATCTGATCATGATCAGTAATAAAGAACTGAGTTGTAAGCACAACAAGAACTTTGTCTTAAAAAACCAAATGTTATATTAGTGTGCTCAGTACTCTCATGGTCACGGTAAATCCTAGCACATAGAATGCGTACAGGACAACCAAATATATAAAAATTATATCTTATTTTTTTAAATGTTTAATTGATTTATTGTTTAACTATATTGAAAAGGCCGATAAACCACGGATCTTACCCAATGATCTAATTAGGTAGCTCATAATCAATTTCCAACTAATATTTGACTTTTTTGAATTCAAAAACTATATATAAACACACATACATATATACACATATATCTAACGCATCCGTGAACTTCAACAAGAGATAGCAATGGATCTCATCATGTGTATATACATATATCTAAGAATTCTTTTTTTTTTACCCCAAATATCTTGATTTTTGACAATTTGTCCACTGAACTTTTAATTTTAACATTTCATCCCATCAACTTGTAAAGAGAAATGAATAAAACTAACGACCGCCTCACCTCAGACATAAAATTCAGAAATTTCAATTTAAACCCTAATACAAATCACTCAAATCTCCAAATCAACTTCTAAATCTGACTCAAAAAAAGTGACACATTGTAACAATATAACTGGCTAGTTGAGAGAGTAAACTGTCAAATTCAAAAGTTAAAGGGACAAGTTATCGAAACTTGAAGAGCTCAGGGCCAAAGTGCTACAAAACTATATGTATGCATGTGCCTGTTTGTACATAAATGCATATATATATATAAATATACATATAGACATGCATAGGATGATAAGGAAGAAACTAATTCAAATATTAATTAAGCGGATCGTGAAATAATTAATTACCCCATGGGAGGTGTTAGACCAATTCCATTTGCGAACAGATTCCTGCGGAGCTCCCCCTTAACCTGACGAGTAGCTGCTGCATCCGACAGCAACAGGAATAAGATGCACAAACCTAACCCTACCACCGTCATAATCTGTGAAATCGAGGAAACAAAAAGACTTTGGTGGAAAGTTTTGTAGAACCGGAGAATTAGTATATTTTTCTTTTTTTTGAGAGAGAGAGAGAGAGAGAGAGAGCGTGGAGTATGGGTTTAACTTAGCTAGATGTCATCGAGCTAGCTTAAAGTTAATCAGCATTCAGCAAGCTGGACAAACCACCAATCCAAATACCATTATTTTGTTTCTTTTTTTTTTTTCGTATTAGTATATATTATTTTGTATTTGCTTCTTGTTTTTTTTTTTTTTTTTTTTTTTTTTTTTTTTTTTTTTTTTTGGCAAAATTATCAATATTCTAATTAACAATGCGTCTGTTTTTTTCTCTGTCCTGTCACTTTCACGTGCATATATATAGCACAAATTACATATATATGTGTGGTTTTAATATTTACACATCAATAATATTATTATTTTAACTGTCAATTATTAATTCGACAATTGTAATAAATTAGATAATTGAACAAAATTTTTTTTTGACAATTAACAAAATTAAATTCTTATTACACGATAACATTAAATTTTTATATTTAATGAGTAAATACCACAGAATATATATGGCCATACGTATGTGTATTCGAAATTTCTAAGCAACATATAAAGGCAATGTATAGATAATTAATAATCTAGTATATGCTGTGATAATGGGACACTAATACATGGGCATATGGAGTTGTTTTGGTTTGGGAAGGGACGCAAATGCTCTTGCTGGGATGTCTCATTGGTGATCACTCTTTTGTCTCATATTGCGTCGGCAATAGGAGGTGCATCTTGTCGTATGGTCTATGCGCAGGCCGCAGCTGTCAATCGATTAGTTACATGGTTTTAATTTGATCGAGAACGTACGTCAACATCCGCCTGATTCACGTCCAAACATTAAAATAATAGGAGATTTCTTTGTACTGTATACTAATAAGTCATATTTTTTTAACTGTTAAATTTAAATATTTTTTAATTTTTATGTGATTTTATATAAATTTAACAGATAAAAAATCCAATCTACTAATATATTATCGTACTAAAAACAGTCCTTATTTTTAAAAACAGAAATAACAAAAAAAAAAGAGAGAGAGAACATTACTAAAAAAAATGTTTTTGCTATATATATTAGTTATATTATACATATACTAAAAGAGAGGACGGATTCATTGTTCATGCTACAGTGCTATGAATAGTGTGATTCTGTTTTTACCCCTACAAATTTGTTCAGATGTTATTTTAATTTCGGTTATGTCCTATTAGACGTTAAATTACTAATTTGCCCTTTAGATCATTTTATTGTGTTTTGATTTGTTAAGACCGTTTTGGTCATTTCAATTCAGCCTGAGTGTTTTTGTTTTTGTGTTTTTCATTTGCGTCATTCTACAACCTTCTGGATATTATCTTTCTTTCTTCGTTTCTGGACCCATTTTTTTCTCTTCCGTTCGTTTCTTTCTGCTTTGTTTCTGTTTCTTCTATATATATTTCCCAATTACTTTAGCGTTATGACACTTGTTTTTTTTTTTTTTTTTTTCTTTTTCTTTTGTTGATGTAGCAACTTTTCTCTCTTCCGTTTGTTTATTTTTGCAATATTTAAGATCAGTTTTTTTTTTTCCATTTCTGGAACATATTTCTTTGGGCCTGTTTATTTGTGTTTTCATTTTCATTTTTTACGGTTTTCAAAGCAAAAAAATGAAAACGGGTGTTAAAAACGTGTTTGGTGTAAATTTTTTTAAAAAACAAAACCAAAAACGTTTTTATCTTTTTGTGGAAATCAGAAAACGAAAAAAGGTGTTTTTATTTTCTCGTTTTCGTTTTCTGTTTTCTGAAAACGGATTTCACTTTTTT
>NW_010364427.1:0-442 GCF_000414095.1 Morus notabilis | reverse complement strand
TAATTTACTCTTTATATAATCAAGCTTTTAAGCTCATTTTATCTCGTGTATACTTTCCTTAAAGAATAATTATCTTAAACTTATGATTCTGGACAATTATAATAATTTCTCCTTAAAATGGGTATATTTCGAAGTATTATCTTTTGTTGATATCTTTGTTCTTAGGTAGGATCATCCGTCTTTCGATCCCTGTACCGGTCAGAGTATAGATCATAGTCTTAATGATTATACACTCATCATTCTTAGCCTAGTCCTCGACCTCTAAATTTAATAAGGTCATCCTTCTAGTGTAAAAATGATTACACTAAAAAAAAAATTCTTTCATTTTCTTTATATTCCTAAATTGATAATAAAGTTCCCCTATTTATTATCGGGTGCGGTATATATAAAATGAAATTCTTAAACCATTGCTACGTTTGATACCCCAATATCTTAGTTTTAA
>NW_010364426.1:1224-1392 GCF_000414095.1 Morus notabilis | reverse complement strand
TGTAGATTACGAAGAGAGCTTCAATCTAACAGCTAATGGGGCCCGTTACAACATAAAAATTTGTCACGGTTTCGTGGCGGTTGTTGAGGGTGAAGAGAGCTTTGATCAGACGGATTGTTGGCCTCGTTACGACACCAAAAGTTTTCACCGTTCCCGGGCCATTCGTAG
>NW_010364426.1:0-1090 GCF_000414095.1 Morus notabilis | reverse complement strand
GTCGTTCCCGTGGTGGTTGTAGGGCGCGAAGAGAGCTTCGATCTAACGCCCGATGGGCCCTATTAGGACACCAAAAGTTTTCACCAAAAATGTGGCAGCTGTAGATCACGAAGAGAGGTTCGATCTGACGGATTATGAGCCCCGTTAGGACACAAAAACTTTTTGCCGTTCCCGTGGGAGTCATAGATCGTGAAGAGAGCATCGATCTAATGGCTGATGGGCCCCATTACGACACCAAAAGTTGTCATCGTTCCCGTGCCATTCGTAGATCGTGAAGAGAGCTTCTTTAATCTAACGGTTGATGGGCCCCGTTACGACACCAACATTTGTCGCCCTTCCCGGGGCGGTTGTAGAGCGCGAAGAGAGCTTAGATCTAACGGCTGATGGGCCCCGTTTTGACACCAAATGTTGTCACCATTCTAGTGGCAGTGGTAGAGCGCGAAGAGAGCTTCGATATAACCTCTGATGGACTGGCCCCGTTACGACACAAAAAGTTGTCGCCAAATTCGTGGCGGTTGTAGAGGGGAAGGGAGCTTTGATCTGACAGATTAGGGGACCCTTTATGACATAAAAAGTTGTCACCGTTCCCGTGGCAGTTGTAGATCGCGAAGAGAGCTTCGATCTAACGGCTGATGGGCCCCGTTACGACTCCAAAATTTGTCGCCCTTCCCGGGGTGATTTAGAGTGTGAAAGAGAGCTTCGATCTAACGGCTGAGGGGCCTTGTTTCAACACCAAACGTTGTTGCCATTCCAGGGGCGGTGGTAGGGCGCGAAGAGAGCTTCGATATAACGTCTGAAGGGCCGGCCCCGGTACGACACCAAAGGTTGTCCCCGTTCCTGTGGCAGTTGTAGAGCTCGAAGAGAGCTTCAATATGATGGATGATGGGCCCCGTTACGACACCAAAAGATGTCACCATTCCTGTGGTGGTTGTAGAGCGCGAACAGAGATTAGATCTAACGGCTAATGGGGCCCGTTACCACACAAAAATTTCTCGCAGTTTTCGTCCCGGTTGTAGAGGGTGTAGAGGGCTTTGATCTGACAGATTATGGGCCTCTTTACGATGGGGCCCGTTTCACCATTCCCGTGCCA
>NW_010364425.1:0-457 GCF_000414095.1 Morus notabilis | reverse complement strand
GATTATCAAGACATGAGGTTTGCGCCATATGTTGACCTTTTGGGTTTGATTGAGTTTGTGAAGGGAACCTGCTGCGTTCTTGAACAGCCAAATACGTGATTTGACTATTCATTTCTTTACTTTCCTCCACCATTTGCGTGAACAGTGACTCAAACTTCTTATTCGTCTTACTCTGCACCTCCATGAAAGATTGCAAGGTGTTCTCAAGAGAACTCCCTGGCTGATGCGAATTGTATTGAGGTGCAGAGTATGCCTTTGGTGGTTGTGGTTGTTGCTCAGTTCTCCATTGTCCTCCTGATGGTTCTGCTTGGTTGGAATCTCTCCAACTGAAGTTTGGATGGTTCCTCCAGCCAGGATTGTATGTGTTAGAGAAGGGTTTGTTGTATGCCCCTAAGGCATTGCATTGTTCTCATAAACCCCTCTCATTTCACCATAAGCAGGATAATCCTTAGCTAGA
>NW_010364424.1:0-1313 GCF_000414095.1 Morus notabilis | reverse complement strand
CCTTCCCGTGGCGGTTGTAGAGTGCGATGAGAGCTTCGATCTAAAGGCTATTGGGCCCCGTTTCGACACCAAAAGTTATCGCCATTCCATTGGCGATTGTAGAGCGCGAAGAGAGCTTCGATATGACGGATGATGGGCCCCGCTATGATACCAAAAGATGTCGCCTTTCCCGTACCAGTTGTAGATCGCGAAGTGAGCTTCGATCTAACGGCTGATGGGCCCCGTTTTGACACCAACAGTTGTCACCCTTACCGTGGCAGTTGTGGATTGTGAAGAGAGCTTCGATCTAACAGTTGATGGGCCCCATTATGACACCAAAAGTTGTCACCGTTCCCGTGGCAGCAGTAGAGCGCGAAGCAAGCTTCGATCTAACGGCTGATGGGCCCCGTTACGACACCAAAAGTTGTTGCCATTCCGGTGGCTGTTGTAGAGTGCAAAGAGAGCTTCGATCTAACGGATGCTGGGCCCTGTTACGACTACGAAAGTTTTCACCGTTGTAATTCACGGAAAGAGCTTCGATCTAATGACTGATGGGCCCGGTTACGACACCAAAAGTTGTCCTCGTTCCCGTGGCGGTTGTAGAGTACGAAGAGAGCTTCGATGTAACGGCTGATGGGCCCCGATAGGACACCAAAAGTTGTCGCCGTTCCCGTGGCCGTTGTAGATCACGAAGACAGCATCAATCTAATGGCTGATGGGCTCCGTTTCGAACCGAAACATGGTTGCCATTCCAGTGGCGGTGGTAGAGCACGATGAGAGCTATGATATAACGGATGATGGGCCCCGTTGCGACACCAAAAGATGTCGCCGTTCTCATGGCGGTTCTAGAGCGCGAACAGAGATTAGATCTAACGGTTGATGGGCCCCATTACGTACTAAAAGTTTTGAGCGTTCATGTGGCCGTAGTAGATTGTGAAGAGAGCTTCGATCTAACGGCTAATGGGGCCCGTTACGACACCAAAAGTTGTCACTGTTTTCGTGGCAGTTGTAGAGGGCGAAGAGAGCTTTGATCAGACGTATTATGGGCCTCGTTACGACACCAAGAGTTTTCACCGTTCCTATGCCAGTCGTAGATCGGTATCAGAGCTTCGATCTAACGGCTGATGGGCCCCGTTACGAGACCAAAAGGTGTCGCCGTTCCGGTGGTAGTTGTAGATCACGAAGAGATGTTCTCACCATTCCGGTGGCGGTTGTAGATTTCTAAGATTACTTCAACCTAACGGCTGTTGGGCCCCGTTATGACCAAAAGTTGTCACCGTTCTCATGGCGGATTTAGAGTGCGAAGAGAGCTTTGATCTGACGGATTATGGGCC
>NW_010364423.1:0-475 GCF_000414095.1 Morus notabilis | reverse complement strand
GATCTATAATTAAGATTAATGTTAAGTCGTGAACTATGAATTTTTAACACGAACACTCACAAATCATACCATTAAAAAACTATAACAGCCTAAAACAATTGTTCGTAATGCTGTGAGAATATGCAATTCCTAACATAGAATTTTCCTATTAATTCATTGTGTTTATGAAATATAAGCAACGTTAATCCAAAAAAGTTATTGAACCTTAAACACCAAATTTCACTTCGACCTTGACTTTTAAACCGTCCAAAAAAACTTATCCAAATTTATCTTTATGTGACATAATTTAGTTATTTCTGTTAGCTAACTACGAAAAGAAAAGGTAAAATACTTGAGGATAATTGAAGTGGCGGATGTTGTAAATTTGTCGGAGACCTATAAGACATTATAAAATACACTTATTCTTAGAGGAAAAACCTTAAAAGTACTGACACAAGACGGAGGTTATTTTTTTTTAATGGAAAAGCTTTCATTA
>NW_010364422.1:213770-216544 GCF_000414095.1 Morus notabilis | reverse complement strand
GGAAAGGAGTTTCTCGTTGTCAAACGAATCACTTTTAAAAGCATATAATTATTACCTTCAATCGTCAATTTCTTCATATTCTTTTCCCACTTATTTGTATTAACACTGCCAGGTTCTCCGGAGCAATTGATGCTCTCGTTTCCTTTCTTTTTTAACGTTAAATTAATCTTGTTTACCTTGAATTTCCTTGTAATTAGGCTCAAATTATATGTCTTAACTCAACATTGGTATCTATTGAGCTTTCAATTTTGTTCAGTTCATACTTTTGTTTTGTATTGTAAGAGAGTTTTATGACAGGGTATATATGAAAAAAAAAAAACTCTATTATTAGGATAATTATAAGGAAGCGTCAGATTTTCATCAAATTATCTCATAAGAATTAAGAGAAAGTGGTCATTAGGCACAATTGTTGTAAATCGAATTAACATTCTATTCTTGATTAGCAATTTTTAGGTGAAGTATCTAGGAGTAGAAGCTATGATTAGCTTGGCTATTGAGTGAGTGTTTGAATTGGAAATAAGGTTAGTATTACCCTTATTATTGTTTTTGTAAATAAAAGCATGAAGCCTCACATTGTTTTAGACTTTCAGTTATCAATTCTCAAATGGAGGGTAGTATACCACAAGGTAAAGCAATATGGGACCCCGAGACTGTGGATCTGTTTTGTGATTTGTGTATTATAGAGGTGGAAGCTGGACGCCGTCCTGGAACTCATTTGGATAAAGTTGGATGGGAAAATTTAATTCGAAAATTTAATGAAGCAACCAAACGAGTATATAAAAGACAACAATTGAAGAATAAATGGGATGCTTTGAAGAATGATTGGAAGCTTTGGAAGGAACTTATTGGTAAAGAAACTGGTCTAGGTTGGAACATTAAGAAGAATACTATTAATGCATCTGAGGAGTGATGGCATAATAAATTGCAGGTATACAGAATTATAGGATTTGTCATTCTTTATTCTAGTATTGGACTAGGCAGGTTTAATTTTTTCAAATGCTATTGCATATTCATCCCAACGCAGCGAGGTTTCGCACTCGGGGAATTGAACCACTGTTAGAAGAAAAGTTAAATAGGATGTTCATGAATACTGTGGCCACAGGAGTGTATTCTTGGACACCATCTTTTGGACAAGTGCCATGTGAGTCTGATAAAGGTGAAAATGATAAATCTAGTCTACCTGAACAACTTGAGAGTAGTGGTGAGTCAGGTGAACCAATCCGAAGTGAATTGGCACAAGCCCGTAAGAATAAGAGGCCAATTGAGAAAGATGAGAGACAAAATAAAGTCAAGAAAGGAAAAGGAAATGTGAAGGTTGGAGGGGCTGCTAAATTGTCTCAACAAATTGATCGCCTTGTCGATATAGTTGAGAGTAGAAGTACTGGATCATCGATTGCGCCATCTGACACTGGAAACTGTAGCATGGCAAAAGTTGTTGAAGTTCTAGATTCATTACCAGGATTACAAACTGGAAGCGAGTTGTATTTCTTTTCGGTTCACTTGTTGTTAGACAAGTGTAAGAGAGACGCATTTATGGCTTTTAAGGAACCTGAGGTGAAGCTCAATTGGCTTAAGTTTGAACATGGGCTAGGATCCTCGACTTAGATTTTCATTCCTCATTTCCTTTTAGTGCGGTTTTCTTGTTGTATTTTAGGTTGAGACATTGTTATTCTCTTTCAGTTTTGTCTTTTTCTTGTATTCATGTTGGAGACATTGTTATTTTTTTTCAGTGTGGTTTTCTTGCTTTATGTTTAAGACATAATAATATGTGGCCCCTTTGAGGTGTGCCGGCCTTTGCATGCCAATCCTATTTTAATTATGGCAAATACCCTCCAATTTCTTGCTTTTGAATGCCTTTGTTTATCTAGTTCACGTTGAATACCCTCCAATCATGCCTTTGTTTAATTAAGATGTCCTTCTTTGTTATTTGTTCACGTTGCATGAGTAGCAAGCAACTTGAATGACAGGTTTATTGTAGTTGCAAAAGATGGCTGACAATGGTGATGAGTTTACAAATTTCACCAATTTGAATGACAAGTTTATTGTTGTTGCTAAAGATGGATGACAATGGTGATGAGTTTGATCAACAATTTATATGTATCATTGCTCGACTCATTGAATATTACTACAACACGTATGTTCATAAGAATCCGTGTATGACCTCTTCACAAACGGGAAACATGTGGGTGACGGAATTATTAAGAGGGCATGAAATTAGAAGTTATAGGATGTTTAGAATGGATAAGAACGTGTTTTTGAAGCTATGTAATGATCTACAGAGTAAGTATGGATTACATGGATCAACGAATATGTGTGCGACTGAAATACTTGGAATGTTTTTATTCATTTTGGGTCAAGGTGAGGGGAATCGTTCAGCACAAGAGCGATTTCAACGCTCTGGTGAGACTGTGAGTAGATATTTTAATTATGTTTTAGAAATTGTATGTCGTATGAGCATCGATATTATACAGCCTCCAAATCTAGAGTTTAATGACATACCAATAGAGATACTGACAGATCGTAGATATATGCCACATTTTAAGGTAAAATCATACTTTTAATATGCTTCATTCCCTACTAAAAGCATACTTTTTATATGCTTCATTCCCTATTAAAAGTATGTTTATTTATACATTAAAAATTCTTCTTTTTAGAATTGTATTGGTGCGATAGATGGCGTACATGTTCAAGCTACAATACCACCAGAAGATCAGGTGCCATTTATCGGAAGAAAGCGTGTGCCAACCCAAAATGTGATGGCTGCTTGTGATTTC
>NW_010364422.1:120201-213066 GCF_000414095.1 Morus notabilis | reverse complement strand
TGAGTAATCAATTTGTATACTTTTGTATAACGAAACAATTTATAATGATTTAGGAATCGTATACTTTTTTCTTTTTGTAATATACTTTATTATTACTTTATTATTACTTTATTATTACTATCTCTGTGTGAATTATAATTAATTATCATGAAAAAAAAAGAATTAATTATCATAAATTTATTGTTAAAAAAAGTAAAATCATAGCATTATGTTTTTTTAAAGTTAAATAAATATTTCTAAATATTAAAAACAATTATATATATTTAACTTTCATACCATGTCTATTTTGGTCATTTTACATACCCACAGCAATTCTACATCAAAATTTACCAAACGCTATTACATTGATTTTAGAACCAGCACAGCTACTATAATTACAATTTACCAAACACTCAGCTGATTCTTGTAACAGCAACTTCTTCCTTCAGCACAGCTAAAAGCAATTAATCTAAAATCCGCAGCAATACCAAACTAAGCCTAAGGCCCATTCACTTTGCTGATTCGAGTTTAGAATTCGAGTTGAGATATGATTTTATGTGAGAACTTTTTACTGTAATAAAAAAGTTAACTGTGATTGTTTGTGAGAGCTTTTTACTGTAAAAAAACTCAAATTCTAAACTCGAATCAGCGAAGTGAACAGTGCCTAAGATATTGAAGAAATGTGAGCTCGGTTAGTTCCTGAGGAATTCTACTTGAGAGCTTGTTTGTGGAAAGATCCAATGACTCAAGTTCAGTCAATTGCCCCAAAGATGATGGAATGGGGCCACTGAAATTGTTGCTTGACAAGTTGAGCGCAACCAGTGACCGAAGATTACCTAAAGATCTTGGAATTTCTCCGCGAAATCTATTATTGGAAAGATCAATGCACACCAAGATAGGTAAAATTTTTGAATACGCCAGTTCGTTGCCCAAATCGATCACCGTCACCGGCTCGTCATAACTGATACCACCCATTGCAGGCAAATATGTATTTAAAAAAGTAGTGTATGGCTCTTGATCAGAAGGAGCTTTTGCCATGGATGTCCAATTCTTAAAGAACTCCGATGGTAAAAGTCCACTAAAATGATTAAAAGAGAGGTCGAGAATTTGCAATTCTGCAAACGCCAAAGGTTTGTTTGGAGACCATATAGGACCATGGAATTTATATGATACCAACATAAGAACCCTCAAGTTTGGCAAATTTTGCAGCCATGAAGGAAACACATCACTCATTTGATTGTAACCGAGATTCAGAAGTTCCAACTTTTGACATTTGATCAAAGACTGTGGAACCTTGCCTTGCAAATGGTTGTGGCTAAGATCCAATGCCTTAAATATCTCACAACCATATTCTGTGAACATATTATTGGATAAGTTTCCATGAAAGTTATTATCTTGCAAATGCAGCACCACGAGTTCACTTGAGTTACCGAAACATTGAGGAACGGTACCATTCAAGCGATTCTTGGAGAGATCAAGAACAAGGAGTCCGATTTTACAAAGTATGGGATCAACTGCTCCAGTTAAGTTATTAGCGTGTAAGTCTAACAAGCGCCATGTCTCCCATGGAGTAACTGAAGGGGATTCTTCCCACCCGTCGATAAAATTGTCAGAAAGATACAATTCAGACATAAAACTTTTCCCTATTGTCCAGAACCATTTGGGAATTTTGCCTGAAATTTTATTGTTGGAAAGATCCAAGTGAGCTAATTCATCTTGCGTTTTCAGGAAATCTGGAAACCGCTTTATGTTTGACGAAGACAACTCCAACACACTAAATTTGGGAAAAGTGACATTCACACCTTCGTTTGGCATTGATATGTTGTTGTGCGACAGATAGAGACATGAGAGGTGGCTAAGTTCTGAGAAGATGCTAAACTCAATGGTTAAATTATTAAAACGAAGATCAAGAGACCACAATGAGCTTGAAGAGATGTTGTCATATTCAAGAGAGGTGAGCTGGTTTTGGTCAAGCCGTAGCTCTTCCAAGAGAGGTATTCTGAATAAGGAAGACGGAATGGCTCCGGCAATTGAGTTGTTTGACAAGTCAAGAGAAGTGAGACCTGCAAGTTTCTCCAATGCATTGGAAGGATCAAAGAGCTTTGTCAATTGGTTACAAGAAAGATCCAAGACCGAGAGACGATTTAGATTCGCCAATGATAATGGAAAGTCTCCTGTTAAAACATTGTACGAAAGACGCAAAAGGCCTAGTTGCCTAAGGTTTCCAAGGGTTGGCGGGATTTCACCGCTAAAACTATTCCATGAAAGATCTAGATCTTCTAGTTGCATGAGATTTCCAAGTGAAAACGGAATATGACCGCTAAAACTATTTTGTGAAAGATCAAAGCGCTTCAGTTTTGTGAGATTTCCAAGTGAAGAGGGAAGTTCCCCATTAAATCTATTCGATGAAAGTTCCAAATCTTCCAGTCGTGTTAAGTTTCCAAGCGAAGAGGGAACTTGACCAACGAAACTACTATCACTAAGTAGCAATTTTTTCAGCTTCACGAGGTTTGTTACTGAATTCAAAATTTGGCTGTCGAAGTTACAGTAGGAAAGATGTAACTCCTCCAATTGCGTGAGGTTTCTAAGTAAACGTGGCAAATCACCTATGAATTCATTGCCATAAAGGTAAAGAACAGTGAGCTTTTTTAGGTTTCCCAAATTAGTTGGAAGCGGACCGTTGAAGCTATTTATTGACAGATCAAGACGTTGGAGTTGAGAAAGGTTCGAAATAGAAGAAGGAATGGTGCCTGAAAGATTACACTCTCCAAGATTCAAGATAGTCAAGGACTTAAGGTTTCCAATTGAATCAGGCAATTTTCCAGAAAGTTCAAAACTGCTGGAAATATCAAAGCGATTTCAAGTTACTGTCAGATCGAAATTCTAGTAGAAAACCAAAAGTACTGGTGGAGGAAAATGGCATATTAATTGCCTCAATCTTAGGCAAGTTGAAATTGGTCCCATTTTCCTTGAAATTTTTAAGCCCAACCCCTATTGAGCCAGAAATAAGCCCAATAATGTTAAAATTACGCTGCCTAGACCCAATCATGCAAGAATTGGACCTGCCCACACCGGAAACACGTGACCCAACCCTCATTTGGCTGGAATTTCAAAACTCAGCCCTACCGACCAAAGGTTTTGAGCCAAACTTCCATGTCCTAAACATAATATCACCGGAATTGAGTGGGTCACTATTATTCCGGCTGGAAACAGCCTCAACATCACCGGAATCATGTGTCCCAGTCCAAACCGCAGCCAAATCGCCAAGCCCAGCCTTAGCCGCGCCGGAAATTGTGAGCCCAGCGCCCCAAACGTTGCCGCGCGAGACCGCCGCTCCCCCTCTGACCACAGCCCACTGTCAAATCGCCCCCATCTCTGCCTTTCCACGTCTGTCAGCGCCCTTTCCACCGTTTTTCCTTCGCGCAGCCTCTAGTCGTAGTTCAGCTCCAGCCCATCACCAATCTACACTCCACGGCACCGCTCCCCACCGATCTGACCTCCAGGTCGTGGATCCAAAAGATTATGGTCGAATTGTAACTCTCGCCAACCCTGAGCACCACCCAGGCTAAATTCGGCGTCGATCGGCCCTCCTCGTAGCAGATATGGGCTTTCCAAGCCCCAATCGGCGTTGATCTGCTAGTCCAGTCGCAGATTGGGTCAATTCTGGTCGAGATCGACCCCTCCGCCGCACGGGTTCTCCTCGCGTTCAGCCACCTTCCCCTTCGGCAGTCTAATATGCCCTTCCTTGTGCGGTTCCCCACGATTCTGGCCAACATCTCCAAGTCTGAAAACCCTAGCCTCTTCTCTGAGAAGATATGCCTCCTTCCCTGGCCTCCGATCCTCATTCGCCCTCAGATTGGCGCCGATTGACTCAGATTTGAGCGATATCGCACCAGATCGCGAAAAATTGCTCGGAGTGTCGTCGGCCTCACGCGATTCTAGATCTCTTCGCATTTTCTCTAAGGTCATTCGTCAGTTTTGACATGCCAAATCTAGTTGCGACGAGCCACTGCCAGAAATATGAAGATCTGAAATCATTCCTACGTTATGTGGCCAAATCTTCATATTCGTTTCCGAAAGCAATCTTTGTGTAAGAAAGTGCTCTGATACCAATTTGATAAGAACCAAGAAAAGATTATTATTGAAAACAAGAATTAGACTTGATTACAAGATAGATTGTCAGACGTTCGAGAGGTCTGCTAGCTCTCCCAAGAGTTTTCCCAGTTTATTCTAATCAATCCCTCCTTTAGTCTCTTTCTTTTCCGTATATACTATTACTAACTAGCTTAACAAACATAATAAACCAACCCTAATAATAAACCACTAACCACTTATTATATTGATTACTAATTACTAACATAATCCTATCAGCAACACCACCCTTAATATTATTATTTATTTAATATATTATTATTTTAAATATTATTATATGTTTTTAAAAATTAAACCACCAAACACAATTTCAGTTTTTTTAAACTGAAAACAATCTCGGAATAAAACTACCAAACGCATTTTTAGAAATGATCCCAAAATGAAAATGAAGTTTTCGTTTTCATTTTCATAAAAAAAATAAAATCATTTTGGAATGAGTTCTAAACGCACCATGTATTTCTATTTATTTTCTCTGCCTCGAATGAGAAATATTTTTTTTTCTCCAAATCTATTTTATCCCCAATACTTACACAATTAACTGTCACGATTAACATGTAATTACACAGTTAGTCTAATGTTATTAGATTAATTACACAATTACACAATTAACATGTTATTAGACTACTTACACAAAAAAAAAAAAAAAAAACACACACACACACAAAACACAATTAACATGAGCATGAGTTTACCGTTGATGAGTTAAGTAATTTGTAGGTCTCTTAAGGGTATAGAAATTGCGATACAAACATACTATAAGCCTCAAGACCAATAATAAAGTAGTCAAACTAAGACCAATAATAATTAAAGCGTCCTGCAAACTGTTTCTCTTTCCAAGAAGTCTCACCATTGACGTAGAAAAACTTGCACAGGCTAGAACTCGCTTTCTTTTAACTTTCCAAGAAGTCTCACCATTGACGTTTACTCGGATATCCACTCACATGCATCCCGTTTTTGGGGGTTTCCCACTGCTAATGAAATTCACTCATGACTCAACTTTTCAGAAGAATATATGGAAAAACTTGCATAGGCTAAAACATGCTTTCTTTTAAATATAGAAATAGTAGATAAATATCCTTTAAAAATGTCTGAATCAAGATTTTTATCTCTAATTATTAATTAATAAATTTTTAGTCAAATAAATATAATAATAAAAGAGTATTAACCAATAATGAGTAGTAAAAATTCAAATCTATATCCTTTTTAAGTATAACTTCGACTATTTTCTCTTTGAAAAAAAAAATATTTATTGCCCGTTTGATTTTTATGTTAAATTACGAAACGTAAAGTGTGCGTTCTATTTAAAAGTCATCGTCATCGTATTGATCATCATAATCATAATCAGCTCAATCTTTTAAGTCATGTTCATTTCACCAATTATAATTTTTAATTTTAGTTTTGTTACAGCTAAAAACATTCATAAAAAGTCACATATAATTTTTTCTGCTACAGTGAAAAATTTTCACATAAAATCACATTTTAACTTAAATTGTGAACTCAAATCTGCAAACTGAACCAGACTTTAATACCACGCAATCGGGCATTAATAATTCTATATGCTTATTTGCTTAGAATAATGCTATAGAGCACTAAGGTACAATCTCTATCTGCCAAGTATAATTATGGCATTAATATTTTGATCGCACAATAAACTTTTTTTTTTCTCCTTCCTGTAGTTAATAAATACGAGAGTTTCTTTTGAGGATTCTCAATTGATAGGTTAATTTTTTATCTTAAATTTAATCAAAATCACATTAAATTTAAAAAATGTATAATATTTAATAGTCAGAAACAAAATCTTTTCAATAGTTTATTTTTTCAAAACTTAATAAAGAGACTTCTATTTAATATATGGGAACCTCTAATATTCAACTTATATCATCCCCTCTGCCCTTTGGTGTCCCCTCCAGTCAAGAATTGGGGCCTCACAATCACTAGCCAATATACTTTTCTCTCGTGACTTTCTTCGTTCATGGTTCGATATTCTAGTGTCCTAGGCGTAGAGGAACCACACAGTGAGCACCGAGACACTTGAGGAGTCTTTTTTTTTTTTTTTTGGGTAAACGACACTTAAGGAGTATTACGTGTATTGAGAATCACACTTATCACATCATTTTTACTCATGAATTTTATACAGTAGGGAAGATTTTATGCATATTATTAGTAAGTTTTTTATTATTTTATTTTCTTAAAAAAAACTTTTAGAATATGAACATGCATTTTCTCTACTAGTAGGTATTGTTGTCTTAGCTATTTAATTAATTTTTAACAATATGATATGTGAGTATCTATATTAAAAATTATAGCACTCTATACAAAATTATTAGTTATTACCAATCATAGATCAAACAACCAAGAAAATAGTTTCTACTTGTATGGAAAAAGTAGAGTTCCCTACCATAAAAATTTCTTTTTTTAGCCATTGATAAAGATCATAGTGTAGGAGTTGCTCATCAACATGGACAAATGATTGGGGTAATGATCCGCAACGCATTAGATTTTAGATGTGTGAAAAAGTACTTTTTCTCTCCTAGAATCAATACCAAACCCACCCTTAATCTCTCTAAAAACCAACTCACCGGCCCAATACCACAAGAGAGACAATTTAGCACATTCCTAAATTCGTCTTTTGAGGGAAATTTGGGACTATGTGGGCCCCCATTGTCGAGGTACCATAGCCAAGAATCAGAGTCAGGGTATGGTTTTGGTTTCGGCTGGAAAGCAGTAGCAATTGGATATGGATGTGGACTAGTGATTGGGCTTATCACTGGATATGTCGTTATTTCGAGGAGACCCAACTGGCTTGTAAGAACTTTTGGTGGCTTTATACTCAGGTGAACATGAATCCACCGGGACAGGACGGTAAAAGGTACTTACATATCTTTTTTTTTATTGTAAGGCAATCACTGCTTTATAACTTATGTAAAGATTTTTATTTTTATTTTTTCTCATTATAAGTACTCCTACTTCTATATTTGTTGAAAATCAAATAAAAAAAATGATGTAAAACTAATGAAACCAGATACAAATGTAACGCTCTCTAAAAAAAGTCCTATCAGTAGGGTATTAATAGAATTCTCCTCATCCATAAACTAGTTGTTTCTTATGCTTTCGTTTATGTCTGCACCTTTGATCATAAAATATTTGTTTTTAATTTATTTTTGATAAAAACATGCTTTCTCTTGCATCTTATATATTCATGGTTTCTTTGAGAGAACCATTACTTGTCTATTGAATTTTAATGGGCTTTTAAAATTTAACCCGTGGTAAGTAAAATGTTATTTTTCTAATTTTAAAGCTGTTTTATCCATTTTATTGGTAGATTATGTAGAATCACAAAATTGACAATTCAGTTTGTTTTCCTTGGTAATTATAAAATATTTTAACAGGTACCTTTAACAAAATCTAAAGCAGAAGCCCATGGTCCAACTCCATTCCATTGCACTTGCTCTTGCAGAACAAGGAGACCAGGAACGGACGAGTGTTGTAATTTTCATAAACCTTGTGGACCAAAGTGACAAACTCGAAAAAGAGTACGGAGCAAGTTTTCCTTTCGGAAAAACCCAAAATAAAAAGCCGTCTTTTTCTTGTTTGCGCCAAACAAGTTCGTTGCCTTCCCTCCAAAAGAATCAGATGGTCTCTCATTTTTTACCCTCATAAGCGTCAAGCAAATCCGTCGTCCTCCAGGGGCATTTCTGTAAATTCGTGCAAAGCCCCATGGCGGAATCGCTGACCTTCAGCCTCCGCATCGTCGCCGTCGACCACTACATGGCGGCGCCGATTCCAGGCCTCGACATCTCCTACAGTAGCTTCCACGGTACCCCACACTACTACTTGAGCTCTGTTTGGTTACCATGATTTTGCTTGAATAGTGATTTTCTTCTTCGTTTTCAGTTTGCGTTTAGGGTTAGGGCCGGCTCAAGGAATTTTGGGGCCTTAAGCAAAAATTGGGGGGTGGGTGTGGGGTTCAAAAATTAATAAAACATCGATTACATCTTCATATTTTATTAAAAAATAATTAAAATATTTGAAATGAATTCAATTAAATAGTTATAAAATATCTACAAAGAAATTTAAGTAATAGTAATTAATAAATTAATAAGAAATGAGCAAGAGAAAATGTTTAGTCTGGGAGAAAAAAGTTTTATGCACAAATAATTTAAAACTTGTTCAACCTAGATAATCTAAAATAGTTTTCTGTTTTTTTTTTTTAGTAAAAATAGATGAAAGTACTATTCTTTAAAATAAAAAAAAATAAGATTATCCTTAATTTTCTACTTAAGAAAGCGTCGTCTGTTTATATTTGAAAAAAAAAAAGTCTTTTGTTTATCTAAATGGTGCTATTTGAAGTGTGCTATTTAAACCATTTAATAATTCGGTTTTTTTATTTTATTTTATTTTATTTTATTTTTTTTAAAGTTGTTTGAAGTTAGAGAACGTTTCAAGAGTACTTCTCCTAATATTTTCTCTGGTTTTTTGGATGATTTATGCTCCATTTTGGACGTTTGAAATCTCTAAAAACAAGGTCTTTTAATGCATAATTAAAAGATTTTTTAAATTTATAATCTTATAATGCCTAAAAAATAGGTTATTGTGGTTTCAAGTTCCAAAAAAGTGGGACCTTAATCAGTACCTAAAAATGTGGGGCCCTAGGCAATTGCTTAAGTTGCCTAGGGGTTGAGCCGGCCCCAAGGGTTAGTCTAGTTTCTGGAATTTGATTGTTTATTGTCTGCAAAATGGGTTGATTTTGTTGATTTTTTTTTTTTCATAAATTAACGGTGCCAAAATTCCTGTAATTCGAAAATTTTGATTTTACGGTTTATTCGCTCCGCGGATTCGAGTTTTCAATTCGAGTTAAGATGTGATATTTTCTTAAAATTTTTAACTGTAGCAGAAAAAGTTAAATGTGACGTTTTCTGATAGTTTTTTACTCTAAAAATCTAGAATTAAAAACTCGAATTAGTGAAATAAATGGGGGCCTTTATCTTTGAAAGTCTGATTTCCTTTTTGAATCTTTTTTTATTAGGCGGGAAAGTGAATGAGGTTCCTGTTATAAGAATATACGGCTCGACTCCTGCTGGTCAGAAAACTTGCTTGCACGTCCATCGAGTAAGCTTACTTTCTACCTTTTTCATTTCACTGTTATTTAATATTTTGATATTAGATTTTTGCGGTCACATTTTTCAAATGTTTTGATATAAGCGTTAAAATTTTTCTATTTTTTTTCCCCTCAATTTCCATGGTTGATTTGCACGTATGATTTCTGTTCCTTGTGGAATACGCCTTTGTGGCAGCGGTAAAAAATAATTCTTTGGTGTTCTTTGTGCTAATTATTTATAATTATTGATTTTTTGTTTTTTGTTTTTTGTTTTTTTGTTGGGTAGGTTTTTCCATATCTGTATGTGCCATGTGCCGATATTCACTCTCAGGAAGAAGGTATATAGCAGTAGCATCTTTCATGTCTGAGCTAATGTCTAAATGAAGATTGAAATAGATGTTTTTGTCAGAGGGACTTGCAAATTTGCTTCTTCTTCTTCTTCTTCTTCTTCTCTTCTTTCGGGGCATACGCGTCTTTCGGGGCACAAAATAATTTAGGGTTTCTACTATTTTTTGGTTGCATAGGTGATGCATACGCGCATGAAATATCTCTCGCCATGGAGAAAGCCTTAAAGGTAGGAATGCCTCCTTGCATCAGATTGAGTTCTCCTCTTACTCTTGTATTTGTTTTCTATGCTCTTTGTTCTTTTGCTATGCAAATTTTGGATGCTAAAGTACAATGCTTGAAATCTTCCAGCATAAAAGTAAGACAAGCTCGAAACGGCAACATGTTCATGGTTGCAGCCTTGTCCGAGCAAGAAAATTTTATGGTTATCATTCATCAGAGGAGCTCTTTGTGAAGATATTCTTGTATCCTTTTCTTTTGTCCCTTACTCTTTTATGGTCCAAAATAGAATTTTCGAGTACCTTGACAAAATATAAGCTACTACCCCCATGATGTCTCTCGTGCTGCTAATCTCCTTCTGGTATAGATCTTGAATACCATCTCACTTGTATTCCTTTGTTGCTAACCATGCTGCTATGTTGTGGATATCTATAATTCCTTTAGTTATATTCTTTTAGACAACATATCATTTCAGATTCATTTCGGATGGGTAGGGCCCCCCTTTAGTACTTTGTTCGCTCGTTTTAGAAGAAACCATAAAGTTAGAGTTTACAGGAGTACATATATTTTGTCTTTGGTTTGCCTTTACTTATTTATGTTTCCGAGTATGGAATTTATTTATTTATTTATTTTTTACCTTTGATAAGAACAATTTAGAACTGCAGTTGCATGCTTTGCCTAGCGGTTATTCTATGCTGACCTTAAATGTTGAGATCCTCATCCTATGTTTGTGTGTGTATGTGTTTTTTTTTTTAAGTCATTATCGGTGGAGCTTATTCTGGTTCGTAGAGCTATTTTTTTTTTTTTTTTTAATTATAGTAATACTTTCTTTTCAGAGTGGTGGCGTTCTTGATAAATGTTTACAACCACATGAAGCACACATTCCGTTTATTCTTCAATTTCTGGTAAATAGCTTCCAGTGAAATGAAGCATTCATTTGGATTTTTATGCTTTCTGTAAGACTGTAAGAACTTAATATGGTTTCTGTGTTGTCTGGATTAGCTAAATAATCAGTTCTTGAATTTGTTATTAATCAGGAATTATTCCTATTATGATTACATTAGTTCTGTGTTACAAACCCATTAGGTAGAACTCACCCTTGCAACACCGGCTTGCAAGGGGAGGGAACCCAAGGGCTTATAAACCCACTATTTGTCTTATAATCATTTTCATGTGGGACTTTTGGTATCTAACATTCTGTTGCTATTACTTCTTTCTTTTTTTTTTTCTTCATTTTCTTGTCTGATTGCTGTTGTTGCTTTTTACCTCTTTCTTATGATGGGAGCTTTTCATTTCTTAGGTGGACTACAACTTATATGGGATGGGTCATATACATCTGTCTAAAATGAAGTTTCGTCATCCTGTACCAGATGCTTTCTTGCCGAAGAAATCTATTAACACTGAACAAGCTAAAAAGGGCATGGATCCCTTCACATGCGCGCCAACGGATTCTGAGGTCAATATTATCACTTGCCTATACTGGATGGTTTTTGATAAATTTATCAATATTCTTGCTTTTGGTTAGGATTTTTGGAATTTGAACGGAATGATTTTTGTTTCTGTAATGGTTTGAATTCTGTTTCCTCTACTTTGCATTAGGCAGATGTAAGTGGTAGCCCATCTTTTGATTCATATGTTTGGATATCTTCCACGGTTCCAGCTGACTGGATGTGGCCTTCTCCTAGCGATTTTGATGTTTCGTCAAATCCAGAGATCAACTCTATTAAATGTCAAAGTCTTTGTCAACTTGAGGGGGATGCTACAGTAGATGGTTTGTCTAGCTTCTGTCACTACTCCTTACTACATCTGCCTAGGTTACTTTTTTTTTGGGTTAAAGTAATAGATTATTTATGGTTTTGTAGAGATTCTTAATCAGCAGTTTAAAATGTACACATCCTTATCACAAACTCGTACGGACGTGAAAATGGTCCAGTCACTTGTACCAATTTGGGAGGTATACCCGTCATTCATGTCGCTACTAAGATGTGTTGGATTATGTCTTACAATTTTCTGACATTGTTTTTGTGTTTTGGGTATTTTAGGAGGAGTATGAAAGAACTGGTATGCATGAGCTGGAAATACCTTCTGATCCTAGCAAACCACTGCCAGAAGATGTTTTAAGAACTCTCTCACTTGGTCCAGAGTTTATGAACAAATTTGTTGACTTGCATAATGAATTGCATAATGAAGCAGAAAGTCCTTTGTGTTTGACTCCGTTAGAGAAAGATGTAACATCTGTACAGCTGATGACGTCACCAAATGAGGCAAATGCGGTTAGATTTGCCCATGTCCTGAATAATGATGACGGAGAATCTTCAGAGTGCCTTAAAGAACGACGCGTAGTTGGATCTTTATCTTCACAGGAGGAAGATGGTGCAATCCCCTCTGCAGAGAGGGATGCCAATGTTAAATTCTCATTTAACGGTGAACTTCCAGCATCTCAAATGATTGAAGCTTTAGATAAGAAGGTAATCAATCATATTTTTATGCATTTCTATGAGCAAATATGAGAGATATGAAAGAATTATCTTTACTGCACAATTGTGAGGTTTTTACAGAGTACATATAAATACAGAAACTATAAGACTATTCTAGGAAGGTACATAAACGCAAATCACCCTAACTAATTACCCTTTATTCTAGTTTGACTAAATCTTCCTATTTACAGCCCTATGATTCGGTATATTTACTGCTGAATATTCCATTTCCAACACTCCCCCTCAAGCTGGCTTGTAGATATCTTCTATAGCTAGCTTGCCTATTAAGAAACTGCCTCTTGTGAAGTCCTTTAGTGAGTATGTCCTCAGTTTGATGTGTAGTTGGAACATAGGGAATACAAATTAGACCACTCTCAAGTTTTTTCTTAATGAAGTGCTTGTCTACTTCAATATGCTTAGTCCTGTCATGTAGACTGGATTGTGGGCAATCGAAATGGCAGCCTTGTTGTCATAGTAAACTTTCTTGGGCAATGTTATTGAAATCTTCAAATCTTCCAATAGTCTCTTTATCCACATGATTTCACAAATTCCATGTGCTAGTGATCTAAACTCTGCCTCAACACTACTTCGTGCCACCACACTTTGCTTTTTGCTTTGCTAGGAAACAAGATTTCCTCCAACAAAGGTGTAGTATCCTGAAGTTGATCGTCTATCATAAACGCTTTCTGCCCAATCAGCATCTGTAAAGACTTCAACCTGTATCTTGGCACGTTTTTTGAACATCAAACCTTTTCTTGGTGTTCCTTTTAGGTATCTTAGGATTTTTTTAACTGCATCAAAGTGCTCATGTCCTGGAGAGTGCATGAACTTACT
Organism: Morus notabilis; assembly: GCF_000414095.1. Taxonomy (NCBI): domain Eukaryota; kingdom Viridiplantae; phylum Streptophyta; class Magnoliopsida; order Rosales; family Moraceae; genus Morus; species Morus notabilis. The sequence goes on along the minus strand of NW_010364422.1, from coordinate 199,962 downwards.
CACCATGCTAACCGCAAAAGTTATATTAGGACGAGTGTGTGACAAATAAATGAGTCTTCCTACTAATCGTTGAAACTTCTCTCTTTCAATCACATCTTCGGCCTTAGCAGGATAAAGTTTTAGATTAGCTTCAACAGGTGTTTCAGCAGCTTCGCATCCCAGAAGACCTGTTTCACTAAGTAAATCAAGGATATATTTCCTTTGATCTTGCAAACTCCATGCCGAGGAAGTATTTTAGTGTTCCTAGGTCCTTAATCTCGAAGTCTTCTGCTAGTCTTTTCTCCAACCTTGCCAGTTCTTCAAGATCATCACCTATTAAAATTATGTCATCTACATAAACAATTAGAGCAATAATGTTCCTTTTCTCCGAGTGCTTATAGAATTTGGTATGGTCTGCTTGACTTTGATGAAGACCATAACTCTTTACAGCCCTTCCAAACCGATCAAACCATAGGGGACTGCTTGAGACCGGACATGGACTTCTTAAGTCTATAGACTTTATCTTGGCCAAAGAAACTTTCAAAGCCTGGTGGTAGACACATGAACACTTCTTCTTCCAAGTCTCCATTAAGGAAGGCGTTCTTCACGTCTAACTGATGTAAGGACCAGTTTAAATTTACTGCAAGAGATGATAATACACGGATAGAGTTAATTTTAGCTATAGGAGCAAAAGTCTCTTGGTAATCAATACTGTAGGTCTGAGTAACCTTTGGCTACAAGTCTCGCTTAGTATCTCTCTATGCTACCATCGGCCTTGCACTTTACTGTAAACGCCCATTGACAACCTACAGTTTTTGGTCCCTAGGTAACTCTACAATCTCCCATGTTTCATTTTTGCGTAGAGCATTCATCTCTTCCATTACTGCAAATTTCCATTTTGGATCATCAAGTGCTTCTTGAATATTTCTTGTAACAAACAGATTAGAGATTTTGGATGTAAAGGCTCTATGAGACTGAGAGGGTTTATCATAAGACAAATATTTAGCGATTGGATGATTAGTACAATAGCGTGTGCCTTTCCTAATAGCTACAGGAACATCAAGATCTTCAAAGAATTCAAGAGGAACTTTCGTAGGTAAAACTGATGAATTATCAGGTTGAGAAGGATTCAATTTTACCTGGTGTGTTCATAGGCTCATTACTCGGGTCATCTGATTGATTCAGAACCAAGGGATTAGTAGGTTCTCTACCCTTTTGATGATTCTTTCTCCTAGAGTAAACAAGAAGCTCATAATTGCGTCCCTTAGGATTGGTTGGTGGTATTTCTCCCCCTATCGAAGATTCAACAATGGCTGGCAAAATAGTACTAGGATTAGTAGCATTCCTTTCAAAAAGATTTAAGTTTGTTCCTTGATTAGGTTCAGACTCCACAAGTTTCGCCAAAAGGTCTGGAATGACATCCCAAAAATTTTCTTCCATGCTTTGTTTCTCCCCCTGAAGAAAATTCTTTTGAAAATATGGTTGATTTTTGATGAAAGAAACATCTAAAGTAACAAATCCTCGTAGCAGGATTAAAACACTTATAACCTTTTTTATTTGGAGCATAGCCAATAAAAACACACTTTTCAGCCCTTGGATGTAATTTTGACTGCCCTTTATTAGATAAATGAACATAAGCAGTACAGTCAAACACTTTAAGGGGTAAGTAAGTTTGACTCAATACGAGTTTCAGGAAAAATATTTTTTAGACACCCAAGAGGTGAACTATAATTTAGGACACGAGTAGGCATTCTATTAATTAAGTAGCATGCCGTTAAAACAACGTCTCCCCAAAGAAATTTTGGAACATTCATTGAAAACATAATGGCATGTGAAACTTCAAGTAAATGTTTGTTCTTTCGCTCGGAAATTCCATTTTGTTGGGGTGTATCAACATAACTAGATTGTTGATGAATTCCTTTTTCCTTTAAAAAATTCCCAAGTATTTCTTAATAATATTCGGTGCCATTATCACTGTGAAGAATTCCAATTTTAGTTTGAAACTGGGTTTCAATCATTGCATAGAAATTTTTGAACAAATATTCAACTTCAAATTTTTCACTCATTAGGTAAACCCAACATAAACGAGTATGGTCATCAATGAAGGTTACAAACCATCTTTTTCCAGAAATCATTTTGATCCTTAAAGGACCCCAAACATCACTATGAATTAAGTAAAATGGTTTTGAAGCTTGATAAAACCTTAAAGGATAAAAAGTTCTATGGCTCATTGATAAAATGCAGTTTTCACAATAGAATTGAGAACAATCCAAACCTTTAAATAACATAGGAAACAATTTCTTAAGATAAGGAAAACTAGGGTGTCCTAGCCTATAGTGCCAGAGCATTATTTTATCCTTTATAGGAATAGAACTAATACTACTAAGACCTTGAGCTTTTTTACTCTTAGAGTTGTCCTTTTCAAAATAGTAGAGACCATCTATCATCTTAGCACTGCCAATCTTCTTTCCCGAATTCTAGTCCTGGAACACACAATGAGATTCAAAAAAGATGACACAACAATTAGAGTCTTTTGATAATTTACTAACTGACAATAAGTTACAAGCAAGTTTTGGTACATGAAGGACATATTTTAGAGATAAGGTTTTAGACAAGTGTATTAAACCTTTGCTAGCAATTGGAGAAAAGGACCCATTAGCTATACGGATTTTTCATGACCAGAATAAGGAATATAACTTTGAAACAGATTAGGTAAACTAGTCATATGATTGGAAGCTCCTAAATCAATGATCCAAGGAGTAGAATATGAGAGTAAATGACTAGATAATTCAGAGTTGGATTTTAGCAGCTTTAGAATATGATCAACCTGCTCTTTGCTGAAAGGAACAGGCTCGGCCTCATGTGCAGTAGGTTTACGGGTGAATCTCCCCTCATGTTTCCCCTTCCAATTCGCTGGTAAACCGTGGATCTTCCAGCAAGTCTCACGAGTATGTCGTGGCTTATTGCAATAGTCACACCATACACGGGTCTTCTCATCTGGTTTCCTTGCAGTGTCACGGCTGATATAGGCTTTGGCCGTAGTAAGGGCAGAGTTCTCAACTATTCCCAGAGTATCTAGAGACCTTCTTACCAAGCATGACTAGGCGACAACTCTTCTCTCGATGAACTTTAGAAAAAACTTCTCCAAGAGAGGGCAGGGGTTGTCGCCCGATGATCCTTGCCCTAACCTCATTAAATTTCACATTTAAACCAATCAAGAATTTGAAGATCCGGTTATCTTCCACGGTTTTTCTATAGTGATTACAGTCCTCAGTAGATTTCCATTCATAGTCGCTGAATAAGTCTAAATCCTACCACAAACGGTTCAGTCAGTTAAAATACTTTGTAACACTATCCTCACCTTGGCGGATTTCTCCGAGTTTCAGCGTTAATTCAAACACTTGGGACTGATTTCCCAAATCTGAGTACATTTGGTTGATATTGTCCCAAAGCTCCTTGGCAGTGTGATAACACATGTAGTTCGACCTGATATCCTCCTCCATAAAATTCCCCAGCCATGTCATTACCATAGATTTCTCAGCGTCCCAAGTAGGATAGGATGGATCGGTAGCAGCCGGTTCTTTCTTCTCCCTAGTCAGATAACCGATCTTCCCTTTGCCACGAATATACATTCTAATAGACTGTGACCAGCGTAAAAAATTTTCTCCATTCAATTGGTAGTGATTTGAATAGAGTGAGAGTCGTGATTAGAAACATGGAGCCTGCCAGGATTTTCTTGAGTTTGGGAAGGAGTTGGCTGGTTTACTGGTATGTTTGTTGACTCAGTAGTGTCAGACATGGTTGAAGAAGGGAATGATTGAAGAAGGGAATTTCTAGTTTTCGAATAGGGGTTGGCGGCTAGGGGTGTCCATCTCAAAAGCTTAAGCTGATAGGAGGCGGCCCAATAATATTTTTATACTTTAACCCTCACCCTCAAGTGTGGGCTGGACAATACGCAATCGTGTGAGTAAATTAATTGAAAAGCCCAACACGTGAATATTTAAGCATGAGATATATTAAAGACCCAACACATGATGACAATTTAAATGAGAATAAAGAGTGAAATTATGGAAGTTTGAACTCAAGACCTCCCGCTTTGATACTATACGAGCAAATATGAGAGATATGAAAGAATTATCTTTAATGCACAATTGTGAGGTTTTACAGAGTACATATAAATACAGAAACTATAAGACTATTTGTGGAATTTCCCTCAAAGTTGTCATATTTAGATTTATTCATAGAAGGAAATTAGGGGTTTAGAGAATCCGGATTCTCCTATTCTGATTCCTTAGGTTTAGGAGGAAAGTTTCCTATCCCTTATTTTCAGGGATTTGTTACCCTTGTTAGTTATGTAAATCGTGTATATAAGTGTGTAATGGTTAGCGATTAATTCAATGAGAAAATAGAAGATTATTCTTCCTCAAAATCTTCATGGTATCAGAGCTCGGTTTTCTGAAAAAAACCCTAGCCGCCATTCCCAGCCGTCCCTCATAGCCAAGCACAGCCATGGCTTCCGAAACAACCAGCTCTACCTCTGAAGTTCCTTCTCATTCCGATCAAACATCTGTTTTTTCAAACTCTGGACATTCTGGGAAATTCCGGAAATCCTGAAAATCTTTCACCCCTGATCACTAGCCACAAACTCAATAGGCAAAACTTCCTCCAATGGTCTCAATCAGTCCGGATGTTCATCTGTGGCTGAGGGAAAGATGATTATCTAACAGGGGAGATTCCAATTCCGAAGAAGGATGATGATCCAAGCTACAAAAAGTGGAAGGCCGAAAATCATATGATTATGTCTTGGCTCATCAATTCAATGAATGTTGATATTGATGAGAATTTTCTTCTCTATGAGACTGCACAAGAAATTTGGGAAGCAGTAAGAGAGACTTACTCTAGTTATGAAAATACATCGGAGTTATTCGCAATTGAGTCCATCCTTCACGATCTACGGCAGGGAGACCTCATAGTGACACAATACTTCAACACACTCACCCGTCATTGGCAGCAACTAGACATGTTTGAAAGCCACGGATGGAAGTGCCCTGAAGACACTGTCCTGTATCGAAAAATAGTGGAGCAGAAGAGGACATTTAAGTTTCTACTGGGTTTAAACAAGAACCTAGATGAAGTTAGAGGCAGGGTGATGGGAACTAAGCCTCTTCTGAGTCTTTGAGATGCCTTTTCTGAAGTTCGCCTTGAGGAAAGCAGGAAAAAAGTCATGATGGGTGGTCAACATTCATCTCCAACGTTGGAAGGATCTGCCCTCGCTGTCCGTGGCTTACGTCCTCCAAATCAGCAGGATTCTCGACAACAAAGGAAGGGAAGAGCATGGTGCGATCACTGTGCTAAACCTGGCCACACCAAGGACACGTGTTGGAAGATACACGGCAAACCTGCATACTAGAAACCATCAAAATCAGGTTTTGACAGAGACAGCCGTGCAAATTCAGCCACCACAGCCGAAGAAAAGCCAGTCACCGCCGAGTCAAGTCCCTTCACCAAGGAACAACTTGAAGCGCTCCAAAAGATTCTAAGCAGTACCCTCTCGCAGCACGCTGCTCCTGCCCCATCCGCGAGCATGCACGCACAAGCAGGTAATTCACAATCTGCATTCCTTGTGTGTGCTAAACATTCAAGACATTGGATTGTTGACTCAGGAGCATCGGACCATATGACGGGAGATGGGTCTCTCTTTCATGCATATCAACCGAGTACTACCAATCTCACAGTACGCATTGCCGATGGTTCCTTGTCTACGGTGGCCAGGATTGGATCCATTCGACTCTCACCCGAAATCATCCTCAAATCAGTGCTTCATGTCCCTAAACTCGATTGCAACTTAATGTCCATCAGTAAGTTGACTCGTGATCATCATTGTGTTACTAAATTTCTCCCAAATGTTTGTTTTTCAGGAATTGGGTTCGAGGAAGAGGATTGGCAGTGCTGAGATGTGCTCGGGACTCTATCTCTTCAAGATACCTCAACTTGGATAAGCTTTAGTTGGGAGCAGAAACCTTCCTACGAGTTAGTCAGTCAATAACTTCAGTCCTAAGTCTGTCTTTAATTCCAGTGTCAATAAAGATAGTGAAGTCATGTTATGGCACTATCGGTTGGGTCATCCAAACTTTATGTATCTCGAAAGGTTATTCCCGCATTTATTCATCAATAAAAGTTCAAAATTTTTTAACTGTGAGATTTGTCAACTTGCAAAATACACTCGTTCTATTTATCCAAGTGTGCCCTACTGTCCATCACAACCATTTGCGTTGATTCACAGTGATATTTGGGGACCTGCTCGAAAAAAAACATCACTGGGGCACAATGGTTTGTGACTTTTGTGGATGATCATACACGACTCACTTGGGTTTTTCTTATGAAAGAAAAGTCAGAAGTTGATAGAATATTCAAAGCATTTAACTCCATGATCCAAACACAGTTCAGTACTAAAATCCAGATTCTTAAATCTGACAATGCTAGGGAATATTTCTCCTCAGTTCTAGGCAACTACCTGTCCCGACAGGGGATTATGCAAATAAGTTCATTTGTCAATACACCCCAACAAATTGGAGTGGCTGAGAGGAAAAATCGTCACTTGTTAGAAGTAGCTCGATCCCTCACATTTTCCACTGGTGTTCCAAAGTATCTTTGGGGGGAAGCCATTCTTATCTCTGCATATCTCATTAATAGGATGCCATCCCGTGTTCTAAAATTTGGTACACCACGTCAAGCCCTCATTAACATCTTCCTTCATGCTCGTGTTCTTTCCTCCGATCTTCCTTTCAAAATTTTTGGATGTTTTGCATTCGTCCATGTATACCCCCAAAACAGGAGTAAGCTTGATCCAAAATCCATCAAATGCGCCTTTATTGGTTATTTCACAAATAAGAAAGGTTATAAGTGTTTTTGTCCCAAAATAAGAAGAGTCTATGACACAATGGATGCGACATTTTTTGAAAAAACTCATTATTTCTCCAAAATTGAAATTCAGGGGGAGAGTCATCAGAAAGAACTTCAGCTTTGGAGTTGGGATTCCTTGCTAGAACAACCTGGAATGAGCTCAAATATACAGCCACAAAATGCCGAGTCTAGCCCTATGTCCAGTCCAGTCCATGTACCATCAAATCAGCCAGAAACGTCTCCATTCAGTCCAGTCCTTGAAGCTTCGGCTAATCCTAATATTCCTTCCTTGAGTCTGCCCCGTCCTCTGCCAGTAACTAAAGAACTTCAGGTATACACCAGGAGGAAAAAACAACCTTAGGGGGAGATTGAGAACTTGGCACATCTCATACTTGTCCAAGAATCTGAACCGGACCCAATGACTGCTGAAACTAGCACAGGAGGTGGAAATGAGCCAGAACAAAAAGGATCACATGAGACTCAGACTCTAGATGATTCGAGACTACCTATCGCCTTAAGGAAAGATACTCGAACCTGTACTCAACATCCAATCAAGAATTATATATCATATGCAGGTCTCTCTCCATCCTATTGAGCCTTTACTTCAGGGCTGGATAATGTTCAAATTCCAGCAAACATTCTAGAGGCTCTGAGTCACCCAGGATGGAAACAGGCTGTCCAAGAGGAGATTATGGCCTTGGAAAAGAATGGAACTTGGACTATTACTGAACTCCCGCCAGGAAAGAAAAATGTGAGTTGTAAATGGGTCTTTACTGTGAAGCACAAGGCAGATGGAAGCATTGAAAGGCTTAAGGCTCGGTTAGTAGCAAGGGGCTTTACTCAATCCTATGGTGTTGATTACCAGGAGACCTTTGCTCCTGTTGCAAAGCTTTACACCATTCGAATACTCCTCTCATGCAGCGAATTTGGACTGGAAACTTCATCAACTTGATATAAAGAACGCCTTTCTTAACGGAGATCTCGAAGAGGAGGTCTACATGGAAGTTCCTTCGGGGCTGCGAATAAGCAACAACAACAATAAGGTGTGCAGGTTATTGAAGTCTCTGTATGGGCTTAAACAATCCCCACAAGCGTGGTTTGGTAGATTCTCAAGATCCGTAAAAGAACAAGGATTTATTCAATGTCAAGCGGATCACACGCTCTTTGTAAAGCGCTCTCTCAAGAACAGAGCCATTCTCATCGTGTACGTTGATGACATTATCGTAACCGGAGATTACGAGGAGTTACTGAAAATCAAACGATCCTTGGCTAATGAATTTGAGGTAAAAGATCTTGGTCCTCTACGGTACTTTCTAGGCATGGAAGTGGCTCGATCAAAAAGGGGAATAGTTGTCTCTCAGCGCAAATACACCCTGGATTTACTCAAAGAAACTGGTATGCTAGGATGTGAACCTGCAAGCACCCCTATGGACTCTGCAAAAAAGTTAGGGCGTAAAGAGGAAGGACTCCCAGTGGACAAAGGAAGATATCAACGTCTAGTAGGGAAGCTCATTTATCTCTCCCATACTAGGCCTGACATTGGTTTCGCAGTAAGTGTCGTAAGTCAGTTTATGAACCATCCGATGGAGGAACACATGGAAGCTGTGTACAGAATTCTTAGGTATCTAAAGATGATCCCTAGAAAAGGGTTGTTGTTTAAGAAAAACGGTTGCAGAAATATAGCTCTATACTCTAATGCAGACTGGGCAGGAAGCCAGGTAGACAGAAGGTCGACCACAGGGTATTGCTCTTTAGTCTGGGGGAATCTTGTAACATGGAGAAGCAAGACACAGACTGTGATTTCCAAAAGCAGTGCAGAGGCTGAACTAAGAGCCTTAGCAGTAACGATTTGTGAAGGAATATGGATCAGGAGAGTTATGACCGAGTTTGGGGTTGGAGTTTGAGAAGTCAGTGACACTTAAGTGCGATAATCAGGCTACTATTAGTATTGCAAAGGATCCAGTTCACCACGACAGAACGAAACATGTGGAGATGGGGTAAAGCCCAAAATTAAGGTAAAAAGAAGAATAAACCAAAATAAAAGCCTACAAAATTACTCCAAACTTTCTTTTCAAATCTTTTTATTAATCTAAAGCCGTGTATATTTCACACTGAAGGTAAAAGATAAAGAAGAGATGTGGAATTTCCCTCAAAGTTGTCATATTTAGATTTATTCATAGAAGGAAATTAGGGGTTTATAGAATCTGGATTCTCCTATTCTGATTCCTTAGGTTTAGGAGGAAAGTTTCCTATCCCTTATTTTTAGGGATTTGTTACCCTTGTTAGTTATGTAAATCGTGTATATAAGTGTGTAATGGTTACCGATTAATTCAATGAGAAAATAGAAGATTATTCTTCCTCAAAATCTTCACTATTCTAGGAAGGTACATAAACGCAAATCACCCTAACTAATTACCCTTTATTCTAGTTTGACTAAATCTTCCTATTTACAGCCTGTAACAATCTTCCTATTTACAGCCCTATGATTCGGTATATTTACTACCGAATATTCCATTTCCAACAATTTCTTTCTTCAACCTGTATGTGTGGGCTTTTTCATGGTGTTGCTTATCTTTGCCCTGTTTCACAGTTCCGAACGCTTGTCTATTTTATTGTAGTGGAATTACAAAATTGCTTCACTTGTGCATTGAATTTCTTTTCCGTTTTTTTTTTGTTTCTTTTCTTCTTTCTCTCTCCTGGTATTGCATTTGACTGATCAATTAGATTCTAATTTTTGTGCTGTATACATTTGTGTGGTTGGTATAGGAGTGTTTTAATTTGTCTATAATTTCTATTTGTGCAATCGGGTCTCTTTTAACTCTGCTTCTATTTTGTTTGTTCTTCAATTGTACTGCCTTTTCTTTCTCTTGTGTTTAAGCCCCCAGCTGAAAGCATTCATTCGTTTGCTTTTCTATCTAGCAATATGTCATGTGTTGTTTATATTTCCTTTACTTATTCACTATTCTATTCTTTTTAAGGAATACTATTTTGCATGTTGTTTGCTACATTCACTGTGTTTTGCTTCAAGATCTTTAGAGGGCATGATTAATATACTGTGGCCGTTTGAATATCTGCTTTTGGCCTTTCTTTTTGGGTAATGAATTGTTTATTTTTCCTTACATATATTCTTTTATTAAAGAAAAAAAAAAAAACTCCAACAGTGTCATCATAGTGTATGGATTCTATGCCTACACCTTTGGAAGCAACTCATAGTGTATGGGATTCTATGCCTACACCTTTGGAAGCAACTCAATTACCTGCTTCTTATGATTGCCGTAAAAATATATTGGGTTATTAATTGAAAATTACTTTTGTGTTACTTTACTGCACGGGTTTGTGTTAAATTCGTGAAGTTCTTCTAGGGTGCTTTGGAATCTTTTCAAATGGCCCCACGTTATTTAATAAAATTTTCACTTCCTTTTGACTTTGACTACAACAAAACTGGTTTCATCAAGTACCCAATTCCGTGTTTATTTGCAAACTTTCGACAACAATTATAGATTCAATTCACAACTTATTCAAAGATTTGTTTCAACATAACTGTTAAATTTGGATTATTGTAACTAATATTGGAGCATGCATAAGACTTTTGATATGCAATGAGGATTGTATGAGTCAGCTCGATTGTCTTGTCTTTTGTTCCATGCTTGTCTATGTTACTTTACAAATTCCCCAAAAAGCCTGAGCTGATAGGAGGTGTGCCAAGAATAGTATTTACATTCTTACTTTAGTCTTTTATGTCTAATTTGAATTATATATGTTTTTCAGGTTGCAGATAAGGACGCCTTGGGTCTTCTAAAGTGGCTTGCCACTTCTCAGGCAGCAGATGACATAAATTCTGATGATGAACTTCTGCGTGATACCATTTTGAGTCCATTTTTGCCCGCAACCAGAATTGAGGAAGTTTTGGAGAAAGCTAATATGGATTATGAGAGTGAATCTCAAAAGGAGTGCCAGGACATTCTTGATTCAGTTGATGATTTTGTTGACTTTAAGGATATAAAGGAGAGAGCTGATTTTACTAAAAATAGCCGCTGTCCCAACCTTTCATCTGGAGATTTTATTCCCCAAGTGGATGGTGCTGGCGATGATATGTTTACTCCCCCTGCCCGATCAACTGAAGATTTTTATGCAACTGAGTGCAAGAGAAATTTTGATGAGGCTTGTGAACAGCAGGTATTCTTGGAGGATACTCTTAGTGGGAAAAAGGTAGTGGAGGATGCTCACTCAAGCTTTAATCATAAGCACAAAAGGAAAAAATTGTTGTGGGGTTCTTTACCTTTTTCCACAAACGAAAAGTTAAAGGATGAAAGTTTCTGTACTGATACCAAAGGCCCCATCACTACCAGTCCTTTGTCTGGATATATGGGAGAACATGAACATTCTTCAATAAAAAATGTGAAGACTGATATTTGTGATGGGAATGAGACTGCTCCACTGGTTGTGTGCTCTGTGCGGGACTTGATGAGGAGAAAGCGACACCACCGAGTTGAGTCTCTTGAATGTAGCTCTCAGGGGCTAGAAAAGTCCCTTTCAGAAATGAAACGAAAAGATAATATCTTCCCAAGAAATTTAGATTTTCAAGTGTTTCCTATTGATGAGCCTAACAAGAGGCCTTGTGTGTCTCTTAGCTTTCCTCCATTTGCTGCTTCGCTTCAGGAGGTTTATGATGTGAAAGCAACTGGTGATGACTCTCCTGGAAAACTCCCCATTTTGTCTAGGAGTGGCAGCTCCTTGGTTGGTAGTACAGCAGATTATGGAAATTTTACTTCTCATAAAAGTGATAATAGCTATGGTAGTGGAGTGACCACTCTATCTGGGAACTTCTTATCCACAGGTCCTTCTTATGTGACAAGATCCTCACTTTCTATGCCTGGCGGTCCTGATTCTGCAGCTGCTATCGGCCATTCTCAGAACAGTCAAGAACCCAGGGTTCTATTACTGAAGTCTGATTTTGAGGATAACACATTTGCTGCCGAGAGATTGGAGCCAACAAATGCTGCTGCTTCAAGCTGTCATCAAACTGCTGTTGGGCGTGACAAGTTGAATGTGAAGAGTGGCAAGGAAGGTCGATCCTCCAGGGAATTGGAACATGAGATGTCTCCTGAGAAATCAGTTGCAATGAATATGACAACCAACATAAATGCTTTAAACAGTGGACAGAGCCAGGGAGGAGATGTTCCGCTGGTTATTACAACGGATCGACAAGATATGGACCTAATTTGTTTGACCTTCTACAGAAAATCCCCTGCTACTGATTGGATTACCGAGCCATCTAGAAAAGCTTTTTCTGATTCTTTTATCTCTCATCTTCCCTGTCAAGATAAGGAATCTCATGATGGAGCATCAGGTTTAGCTTTCAATTTACAATCTTGAATAATGTATCTTGCTTTGACCAAGTTTGCTCTTCCTATTACTATTTTGAAAGAAGTTTTTATTTAGAATATGGAACTATTTGCTGCATGTGGTACATAGGAGCTTGAGGCTTTCTATAGAAGCAAATTTCATAAAAAAGGCATTTGCATTTTTGGTTCTGATGATTGGAATCCCTGCATTTGGTATGTCAATAGAGTTTGAAGCTTTGTATTTTAGAAATTTTCATGCAAGAGTGTCTACGTTGGGGCTCTATGTACTATTTAGAAAATGATGTAATGACACATGGTATCACCTATTTGTTAGATGTAGAAACTATGGGTTACGTGATACATCTTGACTATGAAGAATTAGAAGAGTGTGAGTTTGTAACTTTTAATGATTATGACAATTTTATGAGACTTTGCTAATGTATTTTGTGAATTTTCTCTGAATTTAAGAATGAATTCGTCAGATTTTGGATTCTACAACTGCTGCTTTATTGATTCTTTGCTTCCTTCTACTTCAAGTGTTATTTGGTTAAAGAAATTCAAGTTTTTGAGGGTCTTTTTCTTGGGATTTTTTTTTATATTCATCTCATTCTGATTGTCTTTTCATAGTCAATGTTGATGAAAAATTTTCCTCTGATTAAGGGAGAGCTTTGGATGATTTTCTGCCATTCTTTATGGAAGACTGTCAAGGAGAGGCAGAAATTCAGACCAAGTGCATTACAGTTAATGAATCTACTTCGGAACATGAAGCTGCTGTTGGTGTCCCCGCACACTATCAAAATGATGGCTCATACTCGTATTTGTTAACACCTCTAGTTTCGCCCCCTTCATCTAAAAATGTGAAAAGATGGCTGTCAATTGGTAAAAAAAAAAACTATACTTAAGTTGCGATGTTTGGGCATTAGTTTTCGGAATATAAATCTAGTTTTTTGTTTTGGACTTCTAGGTACTTCAGTGGAGGAAAATACAAAATTGAGGAAGCCTACATCTCACAAAGGTAAACATTTCAGTGCTTTCTTGTTTTAGTCTTAAATTAGGAACTCTTTATCAGGCAATTGTAAGAAACTACAGGAACTTCTAGTACTCCAAATTGTTCACCAAGTTCTTCACCCGATGATTACAACAAGGCGTCTACTGGATCTGGTTCTATATCTCATCAACCATATATGAAGGCACAAGGGCCACAAGATAATTGTGACACTAACAACGTCGATACCATAAGGACCCTTGCTTGTAATGAGGAGACGGCTATGGTGCAGAGGGAAGGAAATTCTGCAAAAGTTAAAGCATATTCTGATTGTTCGCTAGATATTTCTCAGATTTCAGGGCCAGGTGGGAGATCCAAGCCTACGCCTCTTAGTCAAATTGGATTCCGAGACCCTGCAAGTGTTGGTGCTGGACAGCAACTGACGCTGTTAAGCATAGAGGTGTGTTTAGTTGTACTTTACTACATTGGAGTTGTTGCAAATTAGAATAACATGAAAGAACTTTGGTCCCATATTTGATATGTTCACCATAGATCATGTTAGTCAGAACTTTATTATCTTTGTTCATCCAATGTCGTTTATTCTTGTTATTAACGTTTATAGTCTCCTCCAGAATTTTGGCCAGTAGAATTCATGCATGACATTGATCCAATTTGAATGTGACATTGGTAATAGGTTCAAGTAGCATCAAGAGGAGATCTTCTGCCTGATCCTCGGTTTGATGCCGTCAATGTAATAACTCTTGCTGTTCATAATGACAGTGATTTTGATGTTGAACTCCATGTGCTTTTGCACAGTAAAGCTGAAAATTGTCAGAGGTATGGATTCTATGTCTATTTTGTGTGGGCATTTGAGAATAAGTGGATTCGCGTGGGTTACATTACAAGCATTAAGGATCGATTGGCTAATAATGACTCAATAACTAGAAGGATATATTCTAACACCAGTACTGAAGATTAGATTTGAATTGCCTCTGATGTTTATTTCTATCCACTTGCAGGAATCTCGACGGAATTACTGGCTGCACTCTGTTGATTTTTTATGAGGAGAAGTACTTGTTTGATCACTTTATTAAGTTTGTATGTTCACTTGACCCAGATATTTTGATGGGTTGGGATGTTCAGGGAGGTTCACTTGGTTTTCTGGCGGAACGGGCTTCGTATCTTGGTATAGGTTTACTTAACAGCATATCTCGGACACCATGTGAAACTAAGATTGCTGCTGGAGATTCAGAAATTCCTGAGAAAGGAGTTCTAGATAATGTAATTCCTGACTCAGTAATTGCTGATCCTGTTGTATTAGAAGATGCAATAATTGAGGATGAATGGGGACGGACTCATGGTAGTGGTGTTCATGTTGGTGGTAGAATTGTCCTTAATGTTTGGCGACTGATGCGTGGAGAACTTAAGCTTAATATGTATACAATTGAAGCAGTTGCTGAGGCTGTATTGAGGAGAAAAATCCCATATATTTCTTATAAGGTGCTAAACAGATGGTTTTCCAGTGGTCCTGACCGAGCAAGATATCGATGTATTGAATATGTGACTGAGAGAGCCAAGTTGAACCTTGAGATATTGAACCAACTTGATATGGTAAGAAAGGATGTCTCAGCCTATCTTCTTTGTATTTGAATTAATAGTTCAACAAATGGATTTTTTTCATCTTAATAAAAAAAGAAAGAAAGAAAGAAAAAGAAGAAGAATTAGTCAATTCCACCCTATCAAATTCCTTCTCTGTTGACTTGGTACCAGGATGGGAGGATGGGAGAATTGAGTGGATACTTCACTTTGTTAAACGTATTTGTTTTTTTCGCATTATCAATTCGGTGACCTATACTTCTTTTTTTATTTGTTTTTATCATTATTATTATTTTGGAGGGGATGGTGATGCCTATAGATAGCATTAATTTGTGTCTTCCTTTAGTTGGTAATGGAGAATGTTTAGAGGGATGATACGATCAGGTATAAGTTCCTCCCATTTTTCCCCATTACATGCATATCTGTGGCCTTGGTCCTTTTTTTTTTCGTTGTTAATTCCGAGGAACTTTTGAAAGCAGGAACGTTGCTTTCTGTTTTTCTATATTGAATGAATATGCTGTACATAGGGCTCCTATTTATAATACAATTATGAAAATCAACTTTCCTAAAGTTATGGGCGAAATCAGGAAAGTGATTAGCTGAATTAAAAAACAAATCAGGAAACAATTTATCCTAAATCAGGAAACTAATTTCTATGCACTAGATTCGGGATTTCAACACTCCCCCTCAAGTTGGATCATATATGAAATCATCGAATTTTTGTCTTGCAAGCCCTTTGGTGAAGATGTCTGCCGTCTGATCTTGAGTAGGAACATAGGTCATGGAGATGATCCCCTTTTCCACCTTCTCTTTGATGAAATGTCTATCCACTTCAACATGCTTGGTTCTGTCATGTTGGACTGGATTAAGAGAGATGTTAATTGCTGCTATGTTATCACAGTAGAGTTTGATTGGGAATTCTACTGTGACTTGGAGTTCTTCTAGGAGTTTCCCCAACCATAGTGATTCACATATTCCTTGAGCAACTGCTCTAAACTCAGCTTCGGCACTGCTTCGAGCCACCACATTTTGCTTTTTGCTTCTCCAGGTTACTAGATTCCCCCATGCAAAAGTACAATTACCCCGAAGTGGATTTTCTGTCTTCAATTGAACCTGCCCAATCTGCATCTGTATAGACTTCTATACCTTTGCAGTCCGCCTTTTTAAAGAATAGATCTCTGCCAGGTGAACCTTTGAGATATCTGAGTATCTTGTAGACTGCCTCTAGGTGAGCCTCCTTTGGTGAGTGCATGTGTTGGCTTACCACACTCACTGCAAATGCAATGTCCGGTCTGGTATTAGACAAGTATATTAGCTTGCCTACTAGTCTCTGATATCTGTCTATGTCAACTAACTTTCCAGCATCTTCAGCCTTCTTTCCAGCTTCAATCGGAGTGTCACTTGGTTTGCATCCAAGCATACCGGTCTCCGTGAGAAGATCAATGACATATTTCCTTTGGGAGACACTGATTCCTTTCTTTGATCTAGCAACTTCCATTCTCAAGAAATACCTCATTTGCCCAAAATCTTTAACTTCAAATTCTGTGGCGAGAATACTCTTTAACCTTTCCATTTCTGCTTCATTATCACCGGTAAGGATTATATCATCAACATAGACTATTAGGATTGTCTTCTTCCCATCTTTGGCTTGTTTGTAGAACATAATATGATTTGATTGCCCCTGTAGATATCCTTGGTTCCTTATCACCCTGGCAAACTTGTCGAACCATGCTCTTGGGGACTGCTTGAGACCATAAAGTGACCTCTTGAGTTTACACACTCGCTTGTCTTCTGATAGGTCCCTGCCTAGGCCTCTTATTAAGTTTACCTATTCTAGAAAGGGTAAAAGAGGGAATGTGAGCATAGAGATCGAGGCAGTGGAGGGCAGTGCTAAGGTGGAGAAGTTTATTAGAGGAATCTGTTAGAATAGTCGGCGCAGAGAGGTTATAAGGGAGAGTAGAGGGGTAGGAGAGGGGGTGTGGAATTTGTTAGAGCTTTGAGCTGAATTTAGGAGGTAGAGGGTCCTCGAAACCCCTCAGTCTTTTTCCTTGTATTTCTCTAGACTAATTCTCTAAGATATCCGAGGAAGTCTCTATGTAATGCTGGAAATGAAAGTGATTCAGTAATAAAAGGAGCCAGAACCCCTTTTTCTGGTTATTCAGTGTTAGATCCTTGCATTCTGTGTTGTTTATCTTTGAAAGATTTCCAGGTTCCTATCAGCTTGGTATCAGAGCGAACGATCCATGGCGAATCGACCGGTGGAACCCCGACCTGAGAATCGTGAGGAAACAGTGGAACGGCGCTTGGATCATCTCGGCAAGACGGTGCGCTTATGGGAGCGATGGTTGACCCAGTACCAAGGTTGCAGGAAGACATGACGGTCCTCACGGATCAGGTGGGTCAAGTTCAAGATGCTGTGCAGCGCATGGAGGCGCTCCTGGGGCAGCACCTCGGGGGAGATCGCGCCCCTGAACCCAGGCAGGGGGCCAGGGACAGGGACCGAGGGCGCGTGTTCAGGCTAGAGTCGCCGGTACGGCAAGGAAGGGTAGAACATCGGGGAAAGAAGCTGGAGCTTCCGATCTTCCATGGTGAGGACCTGTATGGATGGCTGTTCAGGGCGGAGAGGTACTTTATGATCAACGACGTAGACGAGGAGGAGAGAGTCTTGGCAGCGTCCGTGTGCTTAGAAGGACGAGCTCTGGGGTGGTTCCAATGGGCGGAGACTCAGGAGCGCTTTGCTGGGTGGAGGGATTTCCAAGCTGCCCTACTACATCGTTTTAGCCGAGCTAGAAAAGGTGACCTAACCGAGAGGTTGATGTCCTTGAAGCAGGGGGGGACGGTGGCGGAGTTTTGCGATGCTTTTGAGACACTGGCGGCAGCTTTGAGAAGAGTGCCAGAGTCAATCTTCAGGGGAGCCTTCCTCAATGGGCTGAGGGAAGACATACGGGCCGGGGTGAAACTACATAGGCCCATTAACCTACAAGAGGTAATGGATGTGGCCCAACAAATTGAAGATAGGAATGAGGCCCAAGAAAAGTTCAGAAAATTGAAAATGGGCCGGGGATGGAGACAAGAAGGCCTGGTACGGGGACATTCATTTACTGAACAGCCCAAGGTTCACTCTTCCCCTTCTGAGAGCTTCCTTCAATCCAATACCCATAGGGATTCGGGAAACCTTCCCACGAACAAAGTCAGACTCGGCTATTGCTCAAGTGGCGGCGTCGAACCGGGATCTTCGACTTTCTGACGAGGAGATCCTCGCACGGCGGGCCAAAGGACTGTGTTATCGGTGTGACGAGAAATTTGGGCCTGGTCACCGATGCAAGAACCGACAGCTTCAGGTCCTATTGGTGGCAGGGGAGGAGTCGGAGACCGACGGGACGAAGGATGAGGAGGCAGAGCAAATGGTCGGAAATCCGAACGAGGCGGCAGACTTGTCTTTCAACTCCTTGTTGGGTTTCACTTCATCTAACACGATGAAGGTACGAGGGCGGCTGGGATCACGTGAGGTGGTAGTTCTTATTGACAGTTGGGCATCCCACAGTTTTCTGTCCACAAAGGTGGTGGAGGAGTTGGCCTTACCGTGCACCGCGACCAGGAGCTTTGGGGTCCAAGTAGGGAATGGGATGAGTTTTCGGCAGCAAGGGGTGTGCAAGGAGGTACGTCTGTGGGTACAGGGCTTTTGTGTTGTGGAGGATTTTTTCCCCTTCGAGCTCGGCAGTGCCGACGTGGTCTTGGGGGTAACGTGGCTTCGGACTCTAGGCGAGGTCCGAGCGGATTGGTCCAAGTATACTATGGAATTCCTTGCCAAGGCTGGTTGGGTTTGTTGGAAGGGCGACCTAGGGGTGGCAATTCGTGTCACGTGTCGTGTTTTGATTGTTTTTTTTTTTTTTAAATTTGCAATCAACTCGAACACGACCCGTGACATGAAATTTTTTAAAAACCGCAACACGAACACGACACGACCACTTTACGAGTTGACACGACACGACCCGAAAATGACCCGTGACACGAAATTGACCTGTGAATCCGAAATTGACACGAAAATTGTATACTTTTATTTAGTTTTTTTCATATTAGAAATAACTTAAAATTCATAACACACTAAATTACAATAACATCCATTGAAATTAAGCAAATAATAGTATAAGATTTGGAGTATAACTATCATGATATCATAAGTTCATAATAAAATTTAAAATATGAAATGCAAAATATATGTATTTTTTAGTTTTTTACGAGTTTCGTGTCGTGTTCGGGTTAGGCGGGTCCAACCCGAAATTGACCTGTGTTTTTCGTGTCAATTTCAGGTCGACCCGATTCTGACCCGAACCTCTTTTTTCTCAATCCGAACCCGCAAAATTCATGTCGTTTTCGAGTCGTGTTGTCGTGTCATGACTCATATTGCCGACCCTAGGGCGATCCATCCTTGAGTTGTTCCCTGGTAAGTTTCCGAGCCTTGTCGCGGCAGTTTTCTCCGATGCAATTTGGTGTCTTACTTGAGTTGAGTGCAGTTGCGGCTAGAGAGGAGGAAGTCCAGGAGCTGCCAATTCCACTGGAGCTGGTCGGAGTTTTGCACCGCTTCGAGGAGGTGTTCGCCTCTCCGACTGGGCTGCCACCCCACCGAGCGGCAGACCACCATATCGTGCTGCGGGCGGGGGGAGAGATTGAACGATTGGTGGCAGAAATGCTTTCTGCAGGCATAATCCGGCCTAGTAGCAGTCCGTATTCCAGTCTGGTTCTGTTAGTTAAGAAACGAGATGGTAGTTGGAGGTTCTGTGTAGACTACCGAGCCCTAAACCAAGTCACTGTCCCTGAAAAATTTCCCATTCCAATTATCGACAAGCTTCTGGATGAATTGCACGGGGCACAGTATTTACAAAGCTGGACTTGAAGGCAGGCGATCACCAAATCCGGGTTCACGAAGGCAACGTGGAGAAAACGGCTTTCCGAACACATGACGGGCATTACGAATTTCTCGTCATGCCATTTGGATTGACAAACGCACCAGCGACATTTTAGTCTTTAATGAACACAGTGTTCCGTCCTCACTTGCGTAAGTTTGTCCTTGTTTTCTTTGATGACATAGTAGTTGATAGTCGTTCTTGGGAGGAACATAGGACTCACCTCACTATTGTTTTGGAGATTCTGCAGAAAGAGCAACTTTTCGCTAACAGGAAAAAGTGTGTATTCGGGCAGCCACAACTGGAGTACCTCGGGCACATCATCTCCAAGGATGGGGTTTCGGCTGACCCAGCCAAGTTGATCGCAATTCGCGGGTGGCTGGAGCCCAAGAATGTACGAGCCATCCGGGGATTTCTTGGTCTCACCGGTTATTATCGACAGTTTGTACGGGGCTACGGCACTCTTGCTCGGCCATTAACTGACCTACTTAAGAAGGGCGCCTTCAATTGGACAGAGGCAGCCTCCCACACCTTTGAGGGGTTAAAGGCAACCATGTCCACACTGCCGGTCTTGGCCATGCCCGATTTCTCCAGAACATTTGTAGTGGAGACGGACACATTGGGTACCGGTTTAGGGGCTATTCTACTACAGGAAGGGCATCCCATAGCCTACTTCAGCAAGGTGCTGTCGCCCTTTTCGCGGCTGAAATCCGTCTATGAGCGCGAGCTCATGGCCGTTGTCCTAGCGGTCCAGAAGTGGCACCATTATCTTCTCGACCGCCATTTCGTGGTCCGAACGAACCAACAAAGCTTGCGTTTCTTACTTGATCAGCGCCTTCTTCCGCCGGAGCAACTCTGCTGGATTTCAAAATTGATGGGACACGATTTTGAAGTCCAGTATAAACCAGGGGCGGCCAACCGGGTAGCGGATGCCTATCCCGCCGCGATGGGGATTCCACCCCAACATTAATGGCCTTCTCCATGCCGAAACTCATTGATTTGGAGAAGTTACGCAATGAGCAGCTCGCCGACACTACTTGTGCTCGATTGATCTCGTCACTACAGTCGCAACAGGAAGTCCCCTCAGGGTACCACCTACAGAATGGTCTCCTTTGTTTCTGTGGCCGCCTGGTGTTGCCTTAACACTCTCCTTGGATCTCGCTGTTGTTACAGGAATTCCATGACTCGGTCATTGGTGGCCACTTAGGGTTTCTTCGCACCTATTAAGCGCATTGCTGCCAATGTTTTCTGGCCGGGTATGAAGAAGGCTATCCAGGACTATGTCACTCACTGTGAAATTTGCCAGAAGTCCAAATATGAGGCTCTTTCTCCAGCAGGCTTACTACAACCCCTCCCTATTCCGGACAAAGTTTGGGACGACATCTCCATGGATTTTATTGCGGGGTTGCCGCGGTAAGGGTATTGACACGATCCTTGTGGTGGTGGACCGCCTTTCTAAGTATGCTCATTTCTGCCCGATTGCCCATCCCATTACCGCCAAGCATGTGGCAGAGGTCTTCATCCAGGAAATTGTGCGCTTACATGGGGTGCCTCGCTCCATAGTGAGTGATCGCGATCTAGTCTTCATGAGCTTGTTTTGGCGGGATCTTTTCAAGCAACAAGGCACTCAGCTGCACACCAGCTCTTCCTATCACCCCAAATCGGACGGCCAAACCGAGGTCGTTAACCGTTGTCTCGAGAGTTACTTGCGATGTTTTTCCTTTGACAAACCGAAAGGGTGGGTGCAGTTCTTACCTTGGGCAGAATTTTGGTTTAACACCACCTATAACGCATTGACCGCCCAAACACCGTTTCAAGTTGTTTATGGCCGTAGCCCGCCTACTTTACTCCGTTTCCAGGAGGCCCCATCAGTCCCACCCACCGGTCCTTCTGTGGTAGAAGATGTGGGGGTGTATGGATAGGTCCCCGCCTAGGCCTCCTATTAAGTTTACCTATTCTAGAAAGGGTAAAAGAGGGAATGTGAGCGTAGAGACCGAGGCAGTGGAGGGTAGTGCTGAGGTGGCGAAGTTTGTTAGAGGAATCTGTTAGAATAGTCGACTCAGAGAGGTTATAAGGGAGAGTAGAGGGGTAGGAGAGGGGGAGCGGAATTTGTTAGAGCGTTGAGCTGAATTTGGGAGGTAGAGGGTCCTCGAAACCCCTCAGTCTTTTTCCTGGTATTTCTCTAGACTAATTCTCTAAGATATCCGACGAAGTCTCTATGTAATGCTGGAAATGAAAGTGATTCAGTAATAAAAGGAGCCAGAACCCCTTTTTCTGGTTATTCAGTGTTAGATCTTTGCATTCTGTGTTGTTTATCTTTGAAAGATTTCCAGGTTCCTATCATCTTCCTGTCCTTTACTGAATCCTGGAGGCATTTCCATGTAGACTTCCTCTTCTAATTCGCCGTTTAAGAAAGCATTCTTTATGTCGAGTTGCTGCAGGGGCCAATCCAAATTAGATGCCAAGGATAGGAGGACCCTAACTGTATTTAGTTTTGCCATAGGAGCGAATGTCTCGGTGTAGTCGATGCCATTAGTTTGCGTAAAGCCCTTGGCAACGAGACGAGCTTTGTATCGTTCTTTCGTTCCATCAACTTTGTATTTGAGGGTAAACACCCATTTGCATCCTACTGGTTTCTTCCCTCTTGGTAGCTCCATTACCTCCCAAGTCTCATTTTTCTTCAATGCTTTGATTTCCTCCATGACTGCGTTTCTCCACTCAGGAACGGCTAGTGCCTCCTGTATATTCTTTGGAATTTCTGTACTATTGAGGTTAGAGACAAAAGCTCAAAAGTTGGTGGATAAGTTCTTTTGTGACACAAACTTGGAGATGGGGTGAAGTGTACATGAACGAGGTTTTTTCCAGTGAGCTATGGGAAGATCAATATCGGGAATTGCAGGAGTATTGGAAATACCTTTTTCTGTGGTTGGCTCATTCTTTCATGGATCTATCACCGGGCTAGACTCTCTTGGTGCTTCGGAAGTGAGGTTGTCTTGCTTTTTCGACTTTGGCCTTCTCGAGTAGACTTGCAACTCCCTGTTCTTTTGCTTTTCCACATCTCCCCTTGAGTTCAAGTGTCCTTCTGTATATGGCATATTGGAATGAGAAGGAAGAAGGGTGGTGTTTTCTGTGTTTGAGATAGACTTAGAAGGAAGAAGTTCAAAATCCACAAAACGATCTTCATTAGAAATCTCCCCCTGAAGAGGAGTTTTTTGGAAGAAAGGAGTGTTTTCAAAGAATGTAACATCAAGACTAACAAATACCTTTTTTGTAAAGGGATTAAAGCATTTGTAGCCCTTTTGTTTTGGAGAATAGCCAATGAACACACACTTAGAAGCTCTAGGATCCAACTTACTTCGATTTTGAGAGTGAACATGAACAAAGGCAGTACAGCCGAACACTTTGAGAGGTAAATTTGAGGGTAGACGTGAGGTGGAAAAGACTTTCTTTAGAGTATTAAGTGGAGTTTCAAACGAAAGGACCCGACTAGGCATCGTATTGATGAGATGGGCAGATGTTAAGATAGCATCTCCCCAGAACATTTTAGGCATATGGGCAGTAAACATTAAGGCTCGGGCCACTTCCACCAAGTGTTTGTTTTTTCGTTCGGCAACTCCATTCTGTTGTGGAGTGTCGACACATGAACTTTGGTGAATAATGCCATTTGACATTAGGAAATCTCCTAGGATAGAGTTAAAGTATTCTATTCCATTATTTGTACGCAACATCTGAATTCTAGTTTGAAATTGCATTTGGACCATGGAGTAGAAATTTTTGAACACTTCACGGACATCTGTTTTGTCTTTTAGGAGGTAAACCCAACAAACCCTAGTATGATCATCAATAAACGTCACAAACCATTTTGTGCGAGTACGAGTAGGAATACGAGGACCCCATAGGTCACTGTGAATCATAGTGAATGGTTTGGAAGGTTGGTACTTTGATTTTTTAAATGAAGTACGTTGATGTTTAGCAAACAAACAAATTTCACACTAAAAAACATAAATATTTTTATTGGAAAAAATAGAAGGAAACAAGTGTTTCATGTACTGGAAACTAGGATGACCCATTCTAAAATGCCATAACATTATTTCACTATCCCTAAGAGTAGATGCAGAATTGCAAATTGCAGTTTGAAGCTGACCCCTCGCCTTGGCCTTATCAAGGTAGTAGAGTCCCTCACATTCTTTAGCACTGCCAATCGTCCTCCCCGATGACAGGCCTTGAAAAACACAGTGAGAAGGGAAAAATTTAGCACAACAATTGGAATTTTTTGTCAATTGACTAATTGATAACAAATTGCAAGATAAGTTTGGGATATGAAGGACAGATTCTAGGGTTACAGAATCGGAGATTTTTACTATCCCTTTTCCTGCAACCGTCGAGAGGGAACCATTTGCAATTTTTACTTTGATGTTGCCGGCTCAAGGTGAGTATGTGGAAAAAATATGATAATTACTGGTCATATGATCAGATGCACCATAATCGATAATCCAAGGAATTCTGTTTTGAGAAATAGTATTCAAGGCTTTTAAAAAATTACCTCTGTGGGCTAATGAACCAGAAGACACATTATTGGAGGACTGACCAGTAGATTGGAAGTTTGAGAACATTTTATAAAGCTGCTCCATCTGTTCCTGACTGAATGGAGTTTTTGCTTGAGACTCGCTGCTGCTGACATCAATTTTCCTCTCCTTCTGATCATCAACCGAGGCTTGATATCCTCAGTTTTTGTTCATCTGACGTGGCATCCAGTTCGGCAGTTTCCCGTGCAATTCCCAGCAAGTATCCTTTGTGTGACCAGTCTTGTGGCAGTGCTCCCACTAGGGTTTTTTCCTTTGCTGATTTTTGGCCTGGTCCATTCGGTCCCCTTTTTGTCATCAGCGCGGATGTTTTTGCTCCAGAGGTAGTCGGCACAAAGGAGGCAGGGAGTTTCAACATCACCTTGCGCCAGTTTTCTTCTCGTCTTACCTCTGAAAAAACTTCACGGATTGAGGGCAACGGTCTCCTACCAAGAATCCTTCCTCTCACCTCGTCTAATTCTTGGTTGAGTCCAGCTAGAAATTCGAAGACTATTTCATTCTCCAGCCTTTTTTGAATCTCACGCTGTCTCCAGAGCATTCCCATTCTTCTTCATAGCTCATATTGAGTTCCTGCCAAAGAGTCTTCATCTTTGTGTAGTACTCAGTGACTTCCCTTTCTTCTTGTCTCATCTGCCATAACTAAGTCTTAATCTCGAATATTTAGGAAGAATTCTCCACATCAGAGTATGTCTCTCGCACGGCATCCCAGACCTCTTTTGTTGTTGGAAGGAACATATAGGTTTTACCGATTGAAGGCTTCATTGAGTTAACCAGCCACGCAGTTACCATCGAATTTTCTGATTTCCACTTCTGAAGAGAGGCATAAGTTGAGGATGGCTTCTTGGTTTCACCAGTGAGATATCCCAATTTGCCTTTTCCATCAATCACCAGTTTGATCGATTGAGCCCATTCGAGAAAGTTTTTCCCGTTGAGTTTCTCAACCGTGAACTGGAATGTGGAGTTCTCGGACCCATTCGACGTCATGGTATTGGTGACCTCCGTCGTCGTCTCGCCGGTGGTCTCCGAGGACATTGAACTCGCCATTGATTGCCAAGGTTAGAAAAACCTCGGCTCTGATATCATGAAAGCAGGAACGTTGCTTTCTGTTTTTCTATATTGAATGAATATTCTGTACATAGGGCTCCTATTTATAATACAATTATGAAAATCAACTTTCCTAAAGTTATGGCCTAGAAATCAGGAAAGTGATCTGCTGAATTAAAAAACAAATCAGGAAACAATTTATCCTAAATCAGGAGACTGATTTCTATGCACTAGATTCGGGATTTCAACAACTTTCACTTTTAAGGACTCTCTATCCTTAATGTGTCTTTGTTTTACATAATAGTTTGTCAGGGAAATGATGTTTCTACTCTTAGTTGGATTATATTCATGAGGGTGCTTTTGCAGATAAATCGAACATCAGAACTTGCTCGTGTATTTGGCATTGACTTTTTCTCAGTTCTCTCAAGGGGTTCACAATATCGCGTTGAGTCCATGTACTTGAGATTGGCACATACACAAAATTATCTAGCTATTTCTCCCGGGAATCATCAGGTTTGTGCTACATCATCTCTCACTGTCTTCTAAATTGTGGCATATGATATCTTTTATTTTCTCTTCTTCCCCTTGGGATTTATTAAGCACGAAGTAATACCTTTATGAATTAATTGCCATGTGATTTGGTAAGTGACTGATCGGTGCCTCAAATTTATGCTATCTAGGTTGCTTCTCAACCTGCAATGGAATGCCTGCCACTTGTAATGGAACCAGAGTCTGGTTTTTATGCAGACCCTGTAGTTGTTTTGGATTTCCAGTCTCTTTATCCCTCAATGATCATTGCGTACAACCTGTGCTATTCTACATGCCTTGGGAACATTGCCCCTTCAAAGGCAAATACACTCGGCGTTAGTCCATTTTCACCAGATCCGGATATTCTGCGGAAGTTAAAAGATCAAATACTGCTTACTCCTAATGGTGTTATGTACGTACCTTCAAAGGTACTTCTACTCATTTCTCTCTCTTTCCCCTTTAAATTTATTGCTTCAGCCAAATAAAATGCATGTATATTTTATGACGACCATTTTTTCTTTTAACTTTTCTCTCTGCTTTTTTAGAACTGTGTTTTGGTACGCTTATGGGGAATATCCATCTTATTTTTGAAATATTCTAGATAACGCTGAAGCAGTTTCTCTATCTCTCTTGATGTTTATTAATGTTACACAGGTTCGTAAAGGTATATTACCCCGCTTATTGGAGGAAATATTGTCAACTAGGATTATGGTGAAACAAGCAATGAAAAAGTTGTCTCCTTCACAGCAAGTTCTTCACAGAGTATGTATATGTTTAGGAATTAAATTTTTGGTAGCACTAATATATTCTTAGATTCTCAACTCTTTTCCTCAACTTCTTTGTTTGCTCTATGTGTATTCCAATCTGTTCTTGTTTGAAATACGATTTATTGTTTGGTTTCTTTCTGTATATGTAATCTGATCTCTACATTCTCAAGGTTGGTTGGTAAAATGATTGTGTCCATTTTACTTCATCTCGGATGGATTCTATTGGAATATTGTTTCAGTAGTGGCTTATATTGTGCACTTCATGTACTTAGATTAAATTTACATTTTGTTTTTTTTCCAGATTCTTAATGCAAGACAGCTAGCTTTGAAACTAATAGCAAATGTTACATATGGTTATACTGCTGCTGGGTTTAGTGGTCGCATGCCTTGTGCAGAGCTTGCAGATAGTATTGTTCAGTGTGGTCGTAGAACACTGAAAAAGGCTATTTCATTTGTAAATGCTAATGACAAGTGGAAGGCCAAAGTTATTTATGGCGACACTGACAGGTATGCATTTTCTTTTCATTATTAATGGGGTAAGACCGAAGAGTCTATACCAAGAACTCTTTTATCACTTTTCTCTTTTGTAGGGTGTATTGAACGGATTCAGGAGTAGTGAAATATTCTTCATTACGATCATTTCACCTTTTTTATTTTTTCGTATTTGAGTGCAAGCTTTTCAGGTTGACCAGCTTTATTTTGTGCAGTATGTTTGTACTCCTAAAGGGACGTTCTCTTGAAGATGCTTTTAAAATTGGGAATGAGATTGCATCTGAAATCACTGCAATGAGTCCAAATCCAGTTGCTCTTAAAATGGAAAAGGTTTATCATCCGTGCTTCCTCCTTACTAAGAAGCGATATGTTGGTTATAGCTATGAAAGCCCTAAGCAAGTGGACCCTGTTT
The DNA here is from genome assembly GCF_000414095.1 of Morus notabilis. Lineage (NCBI taxonomy): Eukaryota > Viridiplantae > Streptophyta > Magnoliopsida > Rosales > Moraceae > Morus > Morus notabilis. Next base: position 172,424 of record NW_010364422.1, on the reverse strand, counting down.
TTGATGCTAAAGGTATTGAGACAGTTCGCAGGGATACATGTGAGGCTGTTTCCAAAACAATGGAGCAGTCTTTGAGACTCTTTTTCGAACAACAGGACATTTTTGAGGTACAAGCGCATTTTACTTGACATGCATATGTGCAAACGGACACAAGCACACACACGCCTTCTTTTTTTAATCATTTGACCTATACTATCTTTTTAGTTAGAATTTAAAGCTTGGTGTAACTGGTTTTGGAAAAATGTTTGGGGAGGTTGCTTAATATTTGCAAGTATTTATTTTTCTAGAAAGAGATTGTAAAATCTTTTATCGGGGATCTAAATCACGATCCTTGTGCTATTTGTTTGGGGTTTGTAACTAAACTTTTTAATCTTGGCCTCTATGTAATTATGACCATCTTCTTATTCTCACAGGTAAAAGCATATCTGCAGCGTCAATGGAAGCGGATCCTGTCAGGAAGGGTGTCTCTTCAGGATTTTGTCTTTGTGAAGGAAGTTCGGTTAGGCACCTACCGTACAAGGGATTCCTCATTACTCCCACCAGCTGCAATAGTGGCCACTAAAGCAATAAGAACTGATCCAAGGGCGGAGCCACGTTATGGAGAACGAGTTCCTTATGTCGTCATACACGGGGAGCCGGGGGCTCGTCTGGTTGATATGGTTGTGGATCCCTTGGAACTCTTGACTGTTGGTTCACCCTACAGATTAAATGATCTGTATTACATCAACAAGCAGATACTCCCAGCGCTGCAGCGGGCGTTTGGACTTGTTGGAGCCGACTTGAAGAAGTGGTTCTTGGAAATGCCCCGACCAGTCCGGGAGTCATTTTCCAAACGCCCCCTCTTCACTTCAAACCCCCATCGAACCCGAATTGATTATTACTATCTCTCAAAACATTGTATAGTTTGTGGCGAGTTGGTCGATGCATCAACCCATCTCTGCAAGCAATGTTCCCAAAACAAAACTGCAGCTGTAACTGCCGTTGTTGGAAGAACTTCAAAGTTGGAGAGAGAGATGCAACATCTTGCTGCTGTAAGTTACATTACCTACTTAACCAAAAATTATTATTAGTCGGTACATCCACATTACATTTTTGCGTCTGTTTTCCCATCTGCCATTTCTGATGCCAGATATGTCGACATTGTGGTGGCGGAGACTGGCTTGTGGAAAGTGGTGTAAAGTGCACTTCGCTTGCTTGTCCTGTGTTCTATGAGAGGTGCAAGGTCCAGAAAGAACTTCAAGGCCTTGCGGCTGTTGCTGCTGATCAAGGTCTCTACCCAAAATGCATGGTTGAATGGTTTTAAATTGCCTCAACAAAACATGCCCTGAGGCTGTCTGATGCCATGTTACAAAATGATTATTTTGTGCCCGTGTACACGTACAAGAATCAGAAATTACATGCATAAATGTGTATATAAGCATACTTATTAAGCTACCCCATGTTGTACATAGTTGCTCTTCCTGTTAATGTTATAATTGTTGTACTTGTAAAATGTACCATATTAACAGGTCTTGAATAGTCGATTCCTATTATTCTTCCCTTTCATTTGGGGCATTAGTAATGTTTTTGAAATATGGGATAATGGATAACCTTCCTCTGAAAAATCGAAAATCTTTTATTACCTCCTAGTCTTTTTCACTTTCTCAATGCTCATTAATCTAAACAGTGTTTATTTTTTATTCCAAATAAAGTTTATTTTCGGATAAAATATATATGAGAATTAATTTTATCCTATCATAGTAATTAATCCCATAGTGTACCAAAGATAATACCTAGTATAATCCAAACCTCAATTATTTGTCAAAGTTATTTTCTCTTCATCTTTTCCTCTAAATTTGAAGAGACTAAAAAGTACGAGTCTTGCACCTATTTTAGTGTCGTTTACTTTGTAAATTTGAATTTTTAATTCGAGTTGAGATGTAATATTTTTTTAAAATTTTTTATTGTAATAGAAAAAATTAAATGTGATAATTTTTAAAAATTTTTAACTGTAAAAATTTAAAATTAAAAAAAAACTCGAACGAATGAAATTCATTCATTTCTTTTCCAAATCTCCTGTCTCACAAATAAAGTTTATTTTCGGATAAAATATATATGAGAATTAATTTTATCCTATCATAGTAATTAATCCCATAGTGTACCAAAGATAATACCTAGTATAATCCAAACCTCAATTATTTGTCAAAGTTATTTTCTCTTCATCTTTTCCTCTAAATTTGAAGAGACTAAAAAGTACGAGTCTTGCACCTATTTCGGTCTCGTTTATTTTGTAAATTTGAGTTTTTAATTCGAGTTGAAATGTGATATTTTTTTAGAGTTTTTTATTGTAATAAAAAAAATTAAATGTGATATTTTTAAAAAAATTTAACTGTAAAAATTTAAAACTGAAAAAAAATTTGAATGGATGAAATCAAGAGTCATTCATTTCTTTTCCAATCTCCTCTGTCTCACCAAACATTAACTATCTAATGGGCCTAAAGGCCCATGGTTCAAAAACCCATTATCCATCTCCTGTCTACTAAATCAAGCCCACTCTAGGGTTTAAGCCACCCTTTCTTCTCCTCTCCCTCCCTGCACATCTTCCATGGAGGTTTAAGCTCAAAGTTAAGCCTAGAGTCTCTCACTCTCTCTCTCTCGAATGACACATTCTCCATTCTCGCTCCTCATCCTCCGACGCCTTTCTCTCTCATCCCCTAAACTCTACCGTCCTCCCCTCTTTCACCTCCTCACCACCACCACCAAACCCCTCTCAACTTCCCCAACACCTTCGCCTTCCTCCTCCGCAGACTCAAACCCACCGCCGTCGACGCTCTCGGCTCGCCTGAGCTTCGTCTTCGACCAAATCGACGCAATCGAGAGAGACCGCTCCGAGACCCGCCGGCGGCAGCAGCAGCAACCGGAGACAGTAGAATCGGAGCTCGCCAAACATGGCGAGATCGCTAATTCGAATACGACCGATTCCAACACAGTTGTCGTCGTGCGGGAGTCCGAAATTCGAGAGGCCGAGGTTTCGTTTGGAGTTGAGGCCAGGAGCGAGGTGGAGCTGGTGCATCCATGGCCGGAGTGGATTGAATTGATGGAGAGATTGGTTCAGCAGAACTACTTCGATCATCGGAGGAAGGACGAGGATAAAATGATCGAGGATTTGGGGTTTGATCACCGGTATCAGGATTCTAGGGCTGGAGGCGACGCTGGTGGATTGGATTTCAGCAATTTCAAGCTTGTTCAGACCGCCTGCGTCAATTTCGGAAAGGACCGGTTCGATATTTTGAGGTTCGTAGTTCCGTTTCTCAATTCATTGTTTTGATAATTGCGGACTGATTACTCGAGTAAACTAGGGCGAAATCAAGCTGCTGAACTTGCTAAAATGTTCCCATTAGTCCTTTCTAACATTTTCTTGTCCATAAACTTTTTTTGTTAACAAAAATTCTCAATTTTTATGAACTCGGAGTCTAATCATGAAGTTAACCCAAATCAAAATTGTAGCTTTAAGTCGAAAATCCAATTAAGCAATTCGAATATGTATATTTGATGCCACAATTAAGACTTTAGCTCTGATTGTAAGATAATGGGGTTTCTAGTTTTCCTCCATTGTTTTTCCTCTTTCTGCTAGGGCTAGTGTATGGTGTTTTTCTCGTTCAATGTTGCTAATTCATGTGCTGGTCTGCTGGGTTGACAATGTTGTAACTTGTAATAACTGCCAGCTTGTTCTGGAGGTGCTGAGACAGAAAAATTAATTTCAGGTCCTTGTCGAGACAGGATATTCAGAATTTGGTGGGTTTCGGATGCCCAAGTGCAGACAAGAAAGTGGTTTTTTCTGCAAAATTGTTGAGGAGACACGTGCATCTTGATGAAGGAGATGTGAGTACTGTTTTATTAAACTTGACAGCGTCATGTTCCTAGTTGATTCTCTTTTCCTGTTAATTTGATCAAAACTAAAAATAATATCTGTTAACAATTTCCTTCATGTTGATTGAATTTTCGCAACTATAACTATCTTTTGACGGTTCTACCTTATCTTTTTATGTTTCTTTTTGCTTTGGTAATTTTGCTTTCCTCCAAAGTTTTATTTTTTGCGTACTGGTTATTGCATTATTAACTTTTATTCATGTGTCAGGTTTGTAGTTCCTGCAGTTTGAGGAATTCCTGTGAAAGAGCTTACCTCCTAACCTTAAAAGAGGATGAGGCGCGGACTATTGACATTATGCGTGTTTTATTGGCATTTGGTTTTGATCCGCTGAATGGATCAGTAGTGAACCAATCCCTTCTGAAGCAGAAATCCGTGAAGACCGTAGTCCGTAAATTGCTTCATGAGGTTGTCAAGTTGAGCTCTGTACCAATAGATCCTAATCTTCCACCTCCAATAATTAGAAAGCCTCCCCCAAAAGTAAAACAGCCACCTCCACCTCCAAGGAAACGTGTTGGACGTGATGACATTGAGATGAAAAAAGGAGATTGGCTATGCCCCAAGTATGTTCTTCTGTCACATTTTTCCCACTAATGTCCCATGCTTTGTCTTTTGTGATTAACATGTTGGATGGACTACTGCAAAGGGTGCACTTCAGTTTTTCTGTGGAAAACCTTTTTACTTGCAATATTTTTTATAGCTGTTTCTCTCAGTCATATTGTAACGGGATAACACATTATTCTGGACACATTCTTGGAAATATCTACAATCAGGATGTAATGCTTTTAATTAGAGTAGACCTCCAAATGTATTTATTCTGATACATGCTTACATAGGTGATAGATAATAACCCGCCATCCTAGTGATACTAGATGTTGCCACTTGCCAGTACTATCAGTTGCTTTCTTGAATTGCATTTGATGGATTGGATGGATGTGTTATATATTGTTACTCTAGAGTCTAGGCTGTGCTTAGAGTTGTAATTTTGTGCTCAGATTTTCTTAAAATTGTTAATTTTCTATCAGGTGTGACTTCATGAATTTTGCGAAGAACACTGTGTGCCTGCAATGTGATGCCAAACGTCCAAAAAGACAGCTGCTTCCAGGCGAATGGGAATGCCCGCAGTAAGATTTCATTCCCTGTACTTTTTGTTTTAGGAACAATCATACTAAATGCTAGTGAAAGTGCTATATGTGTGTGTGTGTCTCAAGCTTTATCATCCATGGGCTTTATTCATTCCTCTGTTGATTAGTTATATTCTGTTAGATAGCTGATATTTCTTGCTGCTTGATATACGTTTGCTCTTGACCTCTTTAAGATTTTTTGTGCTTGCCTTCTTCACCGTTGTAAAATATTTCTGGAGCTCTAAAAATAAAATAAAAAACCCTCGCCATTGGTTCTATTGTCTGGCAGGTGTAACTTCTTAAACTATCGGAGAAACACAGTGTGTTTTCATTGTGATTGCAAGCGTCCACCTGATGAAATCATGGAGAACAGAATGCAAGAAAAGCAACATGGTCCTGGGATGACGTTGGACAAAATGCCTAAGCGTTCAGAGGTTTCTAATGCATGGAATTTCGACTTTGATGACGATGAATCAGATGGGGCAGATGTTGCTGCTTTTGAGTATGCAGATTCTCCAGTCATTGGTGAAGCTACTTCTTTAGATAACGAAGCTAAAGGAGGAAACTTTGGAAGGCCTGAATATGATTTTAAGAAAGCTAGCAGAGAGCCAAGGATCCATGACGCGAAATATTCAGATGCATGTACTAGTAGACGCGGTGTTGGCTTTGATGATTTTGATGATGAAGAAGATGATATTGACAACTATGAGTTAGAAACTGGTAAGAGAAGTTCAGTGCCTATGGTATCTTCAAACGATCTTTCTGAGTTTGAAGGGCATTCTGAATCAGAAGACATTATAGAGTCGGATAATGCTCGTCATAGAACAAAATCCCCATCTTACAACAAGCAACCCAAGGTCATGCGTAAAAGGAGAGTGTTCTCCGGATCTGATGACGATGAACTAGATTCAGATTCCGATAGCAAGCTTTCTGCTAATCCCAAGTGGAAATCCAGTCACGTTGCTGATTTTAGATCAAGAAATAGGGGTAAATTTGGTTCAAAAGGGCCTTCCAAGAGTCTCAGCTTTGGTTCTGAAGATGAACTTGGGCTCTACTCCGATATGGATGACGACCTAGGTAAAAATTTTGGATCAAGGCGAGGCAAAGCTAATGATTCTCGCCAGAGAAGATGTTTCAACTCCAATGATGATCCATTTTCTGGTTCAGAATCTGAAAACGACAATTCACGCTCTTGTAGGGGTAGATTTGGGGGAAAAGCTGAATCCAATAGAAAAGGGAGAGAATCCAAAGGGCGGAGCAATTATAACTTCACCAGGGACACAAAATTCACATCCAACAGGACGAAGAACGGTAGACGGAACTCTTTCGAAGATGATGATGATGATTTTGGTGGATCTTCAAAAGGGTATCCTGGTAGAGGATTTAGAGGGAACAATAATAGGCAGAGAATGGGTGATAGAAGGGGTGATATGGGGAATTTCACGGGACCTAGAAATGGAGGATTTGGGAAGCACCAAGGTGAAAGACGTAATTCATATGACAGAGGCAAGGACGACAAAGATTTTGGCGAGTTTAGGAACAGTAGACGTGTTATAGAGAGATAGATTCAAACTTGAGACATATTCAGTTTTGGATTAGAGTGGAATAAAGGGTTCAAAATTTTTGTAGATAGTTTGCATCAAGTTTTTAATTTTTCTGCATTCAGTTTTTAATTTTCATCATTATTATTATTATTTTTTTGGCTGCAACTTGTTCGGAGTATTGTGAAAAATGGTTTTAGCGTCATCTTGTATTATGGTATGAATAGAAGAAATTAACAAAAATGAAAATCAGATATTGAAAATCAGATGTTCTTCGATACGAATAATGGGTTCTCTTTAGTTATTTTCAAGTCTTTACTAGTAGTAGTTTAGTAGAAACGGAAAAGATGATGACCGTGTTGTCTGGAGCTAAAGTAAAAGAGTTACTTCAGAAAATGATGGTGCATTTGGAGTTATTTTTGTTTTTTTTTTTTTTTTTTTTTTTACGTTTTTTGAGAAATAAAAAATAAAAATGAGAGAGAAATGACGTTTGTCATAATTAAAAATAAAAAATAAAAATGAAAATGATTTTTTGATGATTTAGTGTAAAATGTGAGAGAAATGAAAAATGATTTTTAGTTATTTTTTATTTTTTGTTTTTGTTTTCTCCTCTCTCGAACAGAGAGGGAGAGAGAGATATTAATTGATTTTTTTATACTGAAAATAATATCTTAATAAAACTACCAAATGTATTTTTAAAATGATTTCTGTCTGAGATTAAAAATGTTTTCATTTCTATTTTCATACAAAAAAATAAAATTATTTTAGAATGAGTTTTAAATGCACTCGAACGTGACAAAGTATTCTAACACGGGTAGTTTATAGACCAGAAATACGACATGTCATTTATATAATAGATTAATTAAATTTAAAATGAGATACTTTAATTGAAAAACGGTGAGAAATAACAAACTTTTATATAAAACTTTCAAGAAAGAAACTATATTCTAAAAATTTCACTACTACTAAAAAAAACATATTCTAAACATTCTCTTGAAGAGAGAGAAAATTATGGGTTTTCTTTGTTAATTTTTCCATTAAAGATTTTTAACTTAAATTGATTTTTAAATTAATTTCACACTAATTTTGGATGTACAGTGGGATGAGCGTTATAAGGAATTAAGGTTTTTATTAAGGTTAACAATTTGTGTTAATGGGTTGAGTTCGTGTTCAACTCTTTTATTATTCGTATCAAAGAACATCAACTTAAAGAGAACTCATTTATTAAACTTGTTAAAAATACAAATCTAACACTATCCGTTAATTAATCGTATTATTCATGTCAATCTATTTAACACATTTAAATTAATATATTGAATAAATAATTGATACTATTAAGATTTATTTAACATAATCATACCACCTTTAACAATTTTACCGATTCAAATTTAGAATTTGAATTTTGCTACAGTAAAAATTTCTCAAAAATAGTTACATTTAATTTTTTACTATAATAAAAAAATTATAATATAAAATCACATTTAAACTCAAATTATCGAACTAAACGGTAATTTCTTACGATTTGAAAACCGGAGCCAGACAGACAGGGACAAGACGAAAAATGGGAGCGAACCACAATTTCTAAAACTCCCGGGGTCAGTTTTTAAAGTTTTATTACTGGGTCGTCATCCCAAAAATTTCAAATCTAATCCGGTATAATCACCCATAGAGGACCCGAGAAACAGCCACAGACGAACCGCCACGATCCACCCACCGATCCACGTGTACGGTAAATAAGAGCCCATAATACAAAACCCGTACTCTCCCTCCTTGACCTCACCTTCCAACTTTTCCACATGCTCTGCGAAATACAAAATTCTTACGAATCAAAAAACCCACAAAAAACTGAAAACAAAAAAAACATCTTCTCATTTCCTTTCGCCTTAGTTTCGCGGCAACGCCTCTCCACTCTTTTTCTCTCTGTCTCTAACTTTCTCTATCTAAATCACTTTCTCTCTCTGTAAAAGCCTCTCCGAGCATCACCTTCTCTCTCTCTCTCTCTCTCTTCAAAAAGCCTTGTCTTTCTGCTCCTCTCTCTAAAATGGTTCAATTTGGATTCCGGTGAAACCCTACGACGACCGGCGAGGGCTTCCGATCTGTGATTCTAGGGTTTGGAAAGGTGAAAGTCGTTTGAGTTTTCTCTTGTGTTTGTCGGTTTTGTTTTTTCTCTTTCATTTTCCAAAATTTTGATTTTTTTATTATTCTTTTTTAAAAATTTTTGATAATCAATTTTGATTTTTTTTTTTCCAATGATATTGAAAATTTCTTGAGGTTTCTGGATTTTCTTATTGTCCGATGCTGATTCATTTCGATCATTGATGTTCGATGGCGATTGTGGCGGAATTCAGTTGCAATCGGCTTCGAAGCAGTTTGTGGCATTTCAATCCTGGTGGCTTTTCTGCTGAAAGTTGATTTTGAATTTTACATTCTTGGGAAATTTCTTCTCTTTCGAAGTAGAAATGAGTGAAGAATTAACTTATTTTTGAATATATTCTGCTTTCGCCTGTATCTAAAACCATTTTGCACGGAGAAGATAATGGAAAACATAAAATATATATATATATATATATTTTTTTCTTTCTTTCTGTCTTCCTGCCTTCTTTTTCTTTTTTCCCTGTGTTTCTCCTGAAATGCTTCTGCGATTCGATTGCTTTTCTCTCCGGAGCTTTTGAATTATAGGTTCGACAGTTCTACTGGAATTTGAGGATCTGTCAAAAACTATGTATATTTGCATATATAATTGAAATTATATTTCTTTTTTGTCAGAATTAAGGTCGAGAGTATTTGATCCGTGCATCGTTAATTGTTTTCCTGCTTACTTTGTTGATTTCGTAGCTCTAATTTGAATTACTGGAGATTTGTCAGTTGATATTTTCAATTTGCTAAGTTTTGATTCTGATGATGATGTGTATCAGGTTTAGTTGTTGCATTTCAATGGCTCCAACGAAAAAACCTCGAGTAAATAAGCGGTATGCCGGTATAAGTTGGTATTCGCCTGTTAAAGATGTTGGGAACCCGAGCAAAAGCAAGCAACGGGCTTTAGTTTCAGTTTCTCCTGAGAAAGATGGCGGGAACTCAAACAAGCCCAGTCAACGAGTAATTCCAAGTTTACTTTTATATTTTTATTCTCTTGGATTTACATGGAGATCATAATAGTTTGATTTTATGAATGTCTTGATTTGTTGCTTGTTCTACTGTTTGTGTAGAAGAAAAAACTATCAGATAAGTTGGGACCTCAGTGGAGCAAGGAAGAGCTTGAGCGCTTTTATGATGCATATCGGATGTATGGGAAAGACTGGAAGAAGGTATGTCATATCTGTTTTCCTGGGTCCATCTTTATTTTGCAAGTTTGAGTTGATAAGCAAAAAATTTACATAATTTTTTGTTTGAGTTTTTAGTTAATTTGATATTAAGCTTCATTGTCCCGTCCCTACCCCAGTCACCCACATGATGGGTTGGATCAATTTCTGCCTAAATTCATTTTTTTTTTCCCTTGAGTTACATATTCTTCATTTCTGTGGATTTCTAGGTCGCTGCTGTAGTGCGCAACAGAAGCGTTGAAATGGTAGACGCTCTTTACAGTATGAACCGGGTACATGTTTCCCATGGTTGCTAGATAAATGTATATTCAAACAACACAAAATGCACGAGTATGTATAGGATATTAAATCTGATATTATTTTGATTTTTAGGCATACTTGTCATTGCCAGAGGGGACAGCTTCTGTAATTGGCCTTATAGCAATGATGACAGATCACTATAATGTTCTGGTGAGATAAATAAGACTTTTAGTTTGCAACTCCGCATCTTTATTAATATTAATCCAGTATTCTTTTGTATATTGACATTTACATAAATAGGAGTGCTTAATTTTCACTTCAAACATTGGTTTTTCTTTTTCTCTGAGGTGGAAACAAGTGTTTCTACTTTTTTTTTTTTTTTTTTGGCTCAAAACTGTTAATACAATTTTACCTTGCATTTAAACAATCTCGTGGATAAATCTTTTTTTGTTCTTGCTTTCATGACTTTAAACTTAGGAATCGAGTGATAATGAGCAAGAGAGCAATGATGCTTCAGGACTTTCTCGGAGACCTCAGAAACGCAAGCGTGGCAGGGATCAAGTTAGCACCTCAAAAGATGTTTTCAAGTCTTATTCATCCGCCGATGGATGCCTATCACTGCTAAAAAGGAAACGGTCTGATGGTAAAATAACGTGTTGTTTCATGTATTGGTTATCACAAGGTTTTGAAAGGGAAAACGGAAACTGAGGCGTTTTGTCTAATCGAGGCGAGGCGTAAGCCTCAAATTGCATCGAGGCGTAAGCCTCGAATGTAATTAAATAAAATCATAAAAATAAAAAATATCCATAAATATTCAACAATAATCAACTCACAAACTTAGTTCATCTCATCACAAAAGCCATAAAAAACTATAGCAAGAACCCGAGGAGATAGCACTAGGGGATAAACACTGCTAGAAGAATGAAAATTGTAGTTCTCTCATTCATATTCCTAGGCATGTACACCGGCCTCTTTATATAGATAAGCCAGGGAACAACAAATAAAAGGAAACAAGATAAATAAGGAAACAAGATAAAACCTGTTCATCATGCCTAATCACCTATCCCAAAACTTTAGAGAAATCATTCAAAGTCAACTAATAACTTTCCCCCACAGTTATTCCATACTCCTACACTCCCCCTCAAGCTAGGTAGTACACATTGTACATACCTAGCTTGTCTATCAATTTTTTAAACAAGGGTTTACTCAATCCCTTGGTCAGAATATTAGCCACTTGTCCAGTATTAGGAACATATGTCATGCAAATAGTTTCTTCTTCTATCTTTTCTTTGATGAAATGCCGGTCAACTTCCACATGCTTGGTCCTGTCATGATAAACAGGATTATGTGAGATATTTATAGCTGCCTTGTTGTCACAGTAGACACGTAGAGGTAGCATAACTCCGACCTTCAGCTCATCTAACAATATTTTCATCCATAGACCCTCACAAATCCCGTGAGCTACTGATCTCAATTCTTCCTCTGCACTACTTCTAGCAACAACTACTTGTTTCTTACTCCTCCAAGTTACAAGATTACCCCACACAAGAGTACAATACCCCGAGGTAGACCTTCTGTCCTCAACATCGCTAGCCTAATCTGCGTCAGTATAGACCTCTATGCTTCTATCTTCTCCCTTATTGAAGAATAAACCTCGCCCTGGTGTTCCTTTTAAATATTTCAGAATCCTATAGACAGCTTCTAAATGTTCTTTAGTAGGAGAATGCATGTATTGACTAACTTTACTCACCGCGAAGGCTATATCAGGTCTAGTATGAGACAAGTAGATAAGTCTCCCAACTAGACGTTGAAAGTGGCCATTGTCTACAGGACTATTATCCCTTATATAGGAAAATATCAGGAACAGAAAGAGAGAATAGCTCTCTTTTTTTTCTTATTAATTCCAGAGAATAGAACACACTTAAATAGAAAAGGAGAATACACGTTAAACCCTAGGATCCCACATAATCAGGGATTTTATTCTATTATTTGATTCTTTCCTAGTTTATTCAAATATCAAATCCTAACTTCACAATCCTGATTTGCCGACACTCCCCCTCAAGTTGGTGCAAATATATCAATCATGCCCAACTTGCTCATTTGAAGTTCGAATGGCTGTCTCAACAGGCCCTTAGTCAAAATGTCTGCCACTTGCTGTGCAGTGGGTACAAATGGAGTACAAATTATCCCTCTTCTAGCTTTTCTTTTATAAAGTGTCTATCAATCTCAACGTGTTTCGTCTTGTCATGTAGGACTGGATTGTGAGCAATACTGATTGCTACTTTGTTGTCACAATACAGTTTCATAGGAAAACTTATTGGTCGCTTAAGTTCTTCCAAAACCCTTCTTAGCCAAAGAACCTCACACACTCCTTGCCATTGATCTAAATTCCGCCTCAGCGCTGCTTCTAGCGACTACACTTTGCTTCTTGCTTCTCCAAGTAACTAAATTGCCCCAAAGGAATGTACAATAGCCTGATGTTGACCTTCTGTCAGTGACTGAACCAGCCCATTCAGCATCTGTATACACCTCAATTCCTCTCTTCTCATTTTTCTTGAAGAAGAGTCCTTTCCCGGGTGTTCCTTTTAGATAACGAAGAACTCGATACACAGCTTCCAGATGTTCTTCATATGGGGAATGCATAAACTGGCTCACCATGCTCACAGCGAAAGCGATGTCGCGACGTGTATGTGACAAGTAGATCAGTCTCCCAACCAATCGTTGGTATCTCCCTGTGTCTACTGGGACGCCATCTTTTACATCTCCGAGTTTAACATTAGCTTCTATCGGAGTATCTGAAGGTTTGCAACCACTCATTCCAGTTTCTTTCAGAAGATCTAGAATATACTTCCGCTGCGAAACTACAATGCCCTTTTTCGATCTTGCCACTTCCATTCCAAGGAAGTATTTTAGCTGGCCTAGATCTTTGATTTCAAATTCCTTGGTTAGGTTCTGCTTCAGTCTACTCATCTCCAGTCAGAATAATATCATCCACATAGACGATCAAGACAGACATCTTGTCTTTGGTAGACCTCTTTGTAAAGAGGGTGTGATCCGATTGCCCCTGTGTATATCCTTGGTTCTTAACAAACTTTGTAAATCTCTCAAACCAAGCTCTGGGAGACTGTTTAAGACCATATAGAGACCTCTTTAGTTTGCACACCTTGGTTCCAAAATTCTCAATGAAGCCCGGTGGGGTTCCATGTAGACTTCTACCTCTAAGTCTCCATTCAAAAAAGCATTCTTCAAATCCAGTTGATTCAGAGGCCAATCAAGATTAGCAGCAACAGATAAGAGTACCCGAACTGTGTTTAGTTTCGCCACTGGAGAGAAAGTCTCTGAGTAGTCCACTCCATACTTTTGAGTGAAGCCTTTAGCCACCAGGCGAGCCTTGTATCTTTCCAATGATCCATTTGAATTGTACTTGACAGTCAAAACCCATTTACAGCCAACAACTGTCTTCCTATCTGGCAGATCCACTTTTTCCCAAGTAGCATTCTTCTCCAGAGCTCTCATCTCCTCGAGGATTGCTTCTTTCCACTCCGGAACATTTAGAGCCTCCTGGACACTATTAGGAATAACCACACTAGACACTTGTGAAATAAAGGCACAATATGAGGGTGAAATATTTTTGTAAGACACAAAATTCGACAATGGATGTTTTGTACAAGTCCTAACACTTTTCCTAAGAGCAATGGGAAGATCAAGTTGACTAGAATGGTTTGACTCAGAATTACCTGGAGGATTATGCTTAGGAATTATTGACGAATCATCTTGAATGTCATGATCTAACCTTTGATTAGACTCTTGGTGGTGCTGCGGAATAGTGTCTCGTCTTTTCTGCGCTTGATACTCCTTTGAATAAACAAGACCTTTAAACCGTTTCGCCCACATCTCTGTTGTTTTAGTATTTTGATTCTGAGATGGCATTACCATAGGTCGTCTATTTTCAACATTTAATTCATTTTTTTCCATTGATTTTCCTTCGGGTAATTGTTTGTGGGAAACATCATCTTGAGTAAACTCAAACGTTAAACCATCTAGAAATTCATCTTCACTCGAACTCTCCCCCCGAAGATGGGAATTGTCACTCGAACTCTCCCCCTGAAGATGGGAATTGTTGTAGTAGGGCTGTCCCTCAAAGAACGTGACATCCATAGAAACAAACATTTTTTTGGAAACGGGATCAAAACATTTATACCCTTTCTGATTTGTAGGATAACCTACGAAAATGGACTTATGTGCTTTTGGATCAAGCTTAGAACGTCTAGGTTCATGATTATGGACAAAAGCTACACTTCCAAAACTTCTTAAGGGAATATATGTTATTAGCCGAGTGGTTGGAAAGCATTCACTGAAGAGTTTCATTGGTGTTTTAAAGTTCAAAATTCTTGTAGGCAACCTATTGATCAAATATGTGGCTGTTAACACTGCTTCTCCCCAAAGGTACTTGGGAGCTTTAGCTTTAAAACTTATAGCTCTAACAACTTCAAGAAGATGTCTGTTTTTTCTTTCAGCCACCCCGTTTTGTTGAGGTGTATTGGTACAAGAACTTTGATGTACAATCCCTTTTTCAGCAAAAAAATGCCCCAACACATTGTTAAAAAATTCTTTGCCGTTATCACTTCGGAAAATTTTAATCTGAGTCTGAAATTGTGTTTGAACCATATTATGAAAATTTTTAAACACTGTTTCAGCATCAGATTTTTCTTTTAAAAGGAAGACCCAAGTGACTCTAGTGTGGTCATCAATGAAAGTAATAAACCAGCGTTTTCTAGAAAAAGTTGACACTCGAGAAGGACCCCAAATATCACTATGAATCATGGTAAATGGTTTCGATTTTTTATATGGTTGTGATGGAAAAACGGCATGATGATGCTTTGCTAATTCACAAGATTCACATCGAAACATACAAGGATTTTTATTCATGAATAACTTGGGTAACAAATGCTTTAAATATTGAAAATTTGGATGTCTTAATCAATAATACCATAACATAATCTTACTGTCACTAGAAACAGAAATAGAATTGAAACAGGCCTGTTGATCTTGTCTTCCAAAGGTTGATCCATTATTGAAGAGGTAGAGACCACTATCCAGTCTAGCACTCCCAATCATCTTCCCTGAGGTTAAATCTTGAAATTCACAACGAGAAGACCAAAAATTAACTTGGCAGTTATGATCACGTGTCAACTTACTGATAGACAAGAGGTTATAGGACAAATGAGGAACATGCAGGACATTTTTTAGAATTAGAGAAGGGGAAATGATAACTATTCCTTTCCCAGCAACCATAGCAAAGGAGCCATCTGCAATTTTAACTCTTTGATTCCCTGCACAAGGTGTATATGAAGAGAAAAATTGCGAATTGCCGGTCATATGATCGGTAGCACCTGAATCTAATATCCAAGAGCCATCTGATTTGGTACAGGCAGCGGCTGCAGTGAAAAAATTACCTGACTGTGCTAGAGAACAAGAGGAGTTAGAGTTTTCCTAAAGATTGGGACTGAAACATTTTTTGTAGGTGCTCTATCTGTTCCTTTGTAAAAGGAAGGGATGCTGATGGAGATTCTTGTTTTGGATCTGTGCGGCTTGCTTGGAATAGTTTCCAACAGTTTTCCCGAGTATGCCATACTTTCCTGCAATGGTCACACCAGGGCCTCTGTTTACCTCCACGCCTGTCTCCTTCTGGCTCTATGCCTCGGATTACAAGGGCAGATCCCTCACCATCTATCTTTGGTTCATCAATGTTTTTCAACATCACATGTCGCCGTGCTTCCTCTCTACGTACCTCTGCAAATACCTCTCTTATTGTTGGCAGGGGTCTTTTTCCTAATATACGTCCTCGAACCTCATCAAGATCTTTATTCAAACCAGCCAAGAACACAAATACCCGGCCTCTCTCAACCTTCTTTTTGTACCGAGCACTGTCATTAGAGTTTTCCCATTGTTCATCTTCGAACATATCCAATTCCTGCCATACTGTCATCATATCATTATAGTAGGTCGTTACCTCACGGTCACCTTGCTGCATCTTCCACATCCGAGTGTTCAACTCGAACAATTGTGAGTGGTTGTCCAGATCGGAATACGTTTCCCGGACTGCCTCCCAAACGTCACGGGCTGTGGGCAAGAACATGAAGGGCTTTCCAACAACCGGATCCATCGAGTTGATCAACCAGGCAGTCACCGTGGAGTTTTCTGAGCGCCATTGCCTGTATTTTGGATCACTGGTGGCTGGAGGTTTTTCTTCTCCATTCAAATGCCCATATTTCCCTTTGTTGTCGATCACCAGTCGCACGAATTGAGACCACTCAAGGTAATTCTTTCCATTCAATTTGTGAACGGTAATTTGAAGGGAATTTTCAGAGAAGGAAACTATCGAATTTGACTGTGAAATTGTCCCCAATGAAGCCATACCACTGGTGGCATCTGAAGTGGCTGAACTAGACCCAACCATGGCGGCTTTAAAATTCATAATCGAGCCCTAGGCTCTGATACCATATAGGAAAATATCAGGGACAAAAAGAGAGAATAGCTCTCTGTTTTTTCTTATTAATTCCAGAGAATAGAACACACTTAAATAGAAAAGGAGAGTACACGTTAAACCCTAGGATCCCACATAATCAGGGATTTTATTCTATTCTTTGATTCTTTCCTAGTTTATTCAAATATCAAATCCTAACTTCACAATCTTGATTTGCCGACACCTTACAACTTCCCTTTTTTTATTTGGTTCTATAGGAGTCTCTACTGGTTTGCAACCCAACATCCTGGTTTCTTTCAAGAGATCTAGTACATATTTTCTCAGTGAGACTGAAATGCCACTTATGTTTCTAGCAATCTTCATTCCAAGAAAATACTTGAGGCTCCCAAGGTCTTTAATCTCGAACTCTTCTGCCAGTTTCCTCTTGAGTCTTTGTTCTTCTTCAAGACCATTACCAGTCAAAATAATGTCATCGACATACACAATGAGTATTGTAATCTTACCATCCTTATGTTGATAGAATAGTGTGTGATCACCTGCAGCCTGCTTGTATCCCTGCTCTTTGATCACCTTAGTAAATGGGTCAAACCAAGCTCGTGGTGACTGCTTTAGGCCATATAGTGATTTCTTCAACCTGCACACTTCATCACACCTTCCATCTTTGTTGAACCCGGGCGGTAGCTCCATATAAGCTTCTTCCTCCAGGTCACCATTAAGAAATGTGTTTTTCACATCAAGTTGTTGCATTGGCCAATACAAATTTGTTGCTAGAGACAACAGAACTCAAACAGTATTAATTTTGGCTACAGGTGCGAAGGTCTCTTGATAATCTATTCCATACGTTTGTGTGTAGCCCTTAGCCACCAACCGAACTTTATATCTTTCAATTGAACCATCTATCTTATACTTGACTGTGAGTTCCCACTTGCACCCAACTGGAATCTTATCTCTGGGTTTTTTCACAATGTTCCACGTGCCATTCTTCTTTAGAGCTCCCATTTCTTCCAAGACAACTTGTCTCCATTTCGCTTTTTCCATTGCCTCCTGGATATCTCTCAGTATTTCCACACTTGCCATTTTAGACACCAAGGCTTTCATCGGTCCTGACAAATGATCATACCTTACATAATTGGTTATAGGGTGTTTGGTACAGGATCTGGTACCCTTTCTCAGAGAAATAGGAATGCCTAAATCCTCCAACTCCCCCTTAAGACCAGACTCTAGGTCAGATTCTTGGTGGTGAGTAACCTTCTGGTTTCCTCGAACTTTTTGGTTCTTCCCGCGAATAGGTTAAGATCAAATGGTTGCAGGCCACCCTCCTTAATTTTTTTATATTCTTGCATTATAGACTTTGGTGCTCAAAGGTTTTGAACTTGTGTGGGATTGTCAGGCTGTGAAGGATTATCTACCTGTTCTGTGATGGTGTGTGGTTGATCATAGCCAGGTGGTTTGAGTACGGGTAGATTTGACTGAACATTATCCGGAATTTTAGTGGAATTTTCTATGGTAGTGGTCGGGAAATTTTCAGGCTCTATAACAGGTGGATTTGTTTGATTTAAGCCAGGAATATTTTCAAACTTTTTACCATGATTCTCGACTTCAGGGGATGTTTCATTAAGACTAGAATCCCTAGGTTCACAGTTTGTAATTTCTGGAGGAGGAGCAAAATCCCAAAAAAATTCCGATGACTTAAGGTCCAAAGATTCGGAGCTTGGAACTACATGATATTTTGACTTCTCCCAAAAATTTTCTTCCCATATTTTCTCCCCTTGAAGGAAATTTTTGGTAAACGCAGGTTGATCTTCAAAGAAGGTGACATCCCTAGACACAAAGTACTTCCTCTTTTCTATGGAGCAGCACTTATAGCCCTTTTTAGTTGCAGAATACCCTAAAAAAATACATTTATGAGCTCTAGGGTCTATTTTCCCTCGGTTAGGATCAAGGTTATGGACAAAGGCAACACAACCAAACACTTTTAACTCTAGAGAAAATGGAACACGAGCCTCTGGGTAGGATTTGTATAGGCATTCTATCGGTGTTTGAAATTTGAGAACTCGAGAGGGTACCCTATTTACCAAGTATGTTGCAGTTAGAACTGCGTCACCCCAAAAACGTTTAGGAAGATTTGCTGTAAGCAGTAATGACTGGACAACTTCTGAAAGATGACGATTTTTTCTTTTGGCCACTTCATTTTGTTGTGGTGTATCAACACATGAGCTTTGATGGATAATTCCATTATTTCTCACAAATTCCCCTAACATAGCATTGAAAAATTCGGTGCCATTATTAGTTCTCAAGAATTTAATATTCTCATCAAATTGTGTTTTAATCATTGAATGAAATTCTTTGAAAACATGTGTGTGGTCATCGGTGAAGGTTATGAACCATTTTTTGTTGGTGAGACTTGAAATACGAGAAGGTCCCCAAATATCACTATGAATAATGATGAATGGTTTTGATGCATGGTATGAGAGGTGAACACGAGTGTGCTTTGCTAATTGACAAACTTCACATTGAAATTTTTCATTATTCTTGAACAAAGATGGAAACAAAAACTTCAAATAAGAGAAACTAGGATGTCCTAATCTATAATGCAATAACATAACTTTTTGAGTTCTAGATATAGATTTGCTTGTAACCATTTGAGCTTTCCCATTAACGCCAGAATCATCCTTAAAGTAGTATAGGCCATCCAGCTCCTCCGCACTGCAAATCCTCTTCCCCGATAATCTGTCCTGAAAGATACAAACAGACGGCAGAAAAATTACTTCACAGTCTAAGTCTTTGGTTATCTTACTTATGGACAAAATATTAAAACTTAGATTCGGCACATGGAGAACCCCTTTTAACGTGACACTAGGTCCAATTCTTATAGTCCCAATACTAGCCACTACAGAGGAGGTCCCATCAGCAATCTGCACTTTGCGGTTTCCAGCGCTGGGAATATATGTGGTGTAAAGTTATTCATAACCAGTCATGTGGTCCGTTGCTCCTGAGTCAATAATCCATGGTTCTTTTTTTTGCCAAGCCACAAAAAACAGTTAATGCTTTACCTCTTTGAGCCAAGAGAGATGATGAGTGGGAAGATGATTGTGTCATCATCTTCTGCCTTAATTGTTCCAACTGTTCCTTGGAGAAAACCGGTGCTGCAGTGGCTGGAGGAATTCATTCTTCATCAGTTTTCTCGGCTGCTGCCTGAAATCCCTTTCCTTCACGTCCACGGTTCCGAGGTGTCCAGTTGGTCGGTTTGTCATGTAGTTTCCAGCAAGTCTCCTTGGTATGATAAGGTTTCTTGCAATGTTCGCACCACTTCTTGTTATTTTTTCCTTCCTCCAGATTCTCCTGTACACGTTCATGAACAACAAGTACATAGCTCTCTAAATTTTGCATATTTCCTCCAAGCATGACCTTCTTTCTTGTTTCTTCTCTACGCACCTCAGCCAAAATTTCTTCAATTTGGGACAGAGGTCTCATTCCTAGCAATCGGCCACGGACTTCATCCAAGTCTTTATTAAGTCCTGCAAAAAAATCATATATCCGGTTCTGATCTATCATCCTTCTATACAAGACTGCATTTTCGGGGTCTTTCCAAGATGGAGATGAGAAGAGATCCAATTCTTGCCAAAGTCTTGCCAGCTCATGATATTGTGTAACATCACTCTCCCCCTGCTTCAGATTTCTCACCTTGTTTCTCAATTCGAACATCTGTGAGGCATTCTCTAAATTAGAATAGGCCAAGTTTACAGCATCCCCGATTTTTTTTTGCCGTGGGAAACAATATGTAGGTATCTGCAATGTTGTCCATCGAGTGAATCAACCACGCCATCACCATGGAGTTTTGAGGTTCCCAATTCGCATAAGAAGGGTCTTCAATTTTGAGCTACGGAATTGAACCATCCAAATAGCCCAATCTTCCTTTTCCCCGTAAAACCATCAACACTGAACGAGACCACTTAAGAAAATTCTTTCCATTTAATTTGTGGGTGGCAATTTGTAGAGATATATGGTTAGAACTTTCGGGGTTCATGGAAGTGGGTTGAGAAATAGCAGTGGGAGCAATTGTGGAGGTAGTTCGTGAGGTGTTGAAACTTTCCTTAGGGACATCGCCTCCGCTTGCTGCAGTCAAAGCCCTCTTATACGCTGCCATCTACAACTTGGAGTTCAAGAATGTCCAGACTTAACCGGCTCTGATACCATATATCAAGAACCCGAGGAAATAGCACTAGGGAACAAACACTGCTAGAAGAATGAAAATTATAGTTCTATTCCTAGGCATGTACACCGGCCTCCTATATAGATAAGCTAGGGAACAACAAAAAAAGGAAACAAGATAAATAAGGAAATAAATAAAAAAAGAGGGATCCTGCCTAATCACCTATCCCAAAACTTTAGGGAAATCATTCAAAGTCAACTAATAACTTTCCCCCACAATTATTCCATACTCGGCTACAAAAACACATAAAATAATGCATAAAGTCTAGAAGTGAGAAATGTGGTAAGTCTTAGTCTCAGTCTAACACTCATTTTTTTCTTTTTAATACAACTTTAATCCTTGAGTCTTAGTCTTTTTTCTTTTTTTTTTCTTTTTTCTTTTTAATACATCTTTAATCCTCGAGTCTTAGTCTAACACTCTAAACGAAACTAAACATAGCAATTTAAGTCTTGTTAAAACTAACTAATCAGCAATTATAAATAGCTAATTTTGTTTTTGATAATATAGATAACTAATTAAAAATATAAAAAAAACCAGAAATTACAAACTAAACAGCATAAGTATACGATATAGTACATATAGTTATATACTTTATAATAATGATGTATAACATAACATAACCGAATGAAGTTTTATGGATTTTTTGTCCATCTCAAACTTGCTTTTGTACTTTTTCTTTGTTTCAATGAAGTTTTATCTTTACCAAATAACCAAATAATTATGTTATATAATATTAATATAACATAGAAAAAATAAAAAACTAAAAGCATTGCCTATAAAGAAAAAATAAAATAAAAGTTAAAACCAAGACCAAAAGAGCTTATAGCAGAGTAAGGTTTCTGGACTACTGCTGACTAGTCACCGGACTGCCGCTGCTCCGGTCGTCGCTGCTCAAGTCGTCGGAGATCTAGAAGATAGGGGAGAAGAGGTCGAGATTTTGGGTGCTGGGTGTTTAGGATTTGGCCTATGGTACAGAAGATAGGGTTTCAGAGCGTTATTTTTGTTTCTCTCTCTTCTATTGGGCTGAAACTTTGCAGATGGGCTGACTATCAAAGGAAAAAAACGCCCTGCAATTTTAAAAAAATCAGGCCTAATTGCCTGTTTAAATGAGGCTTAAGCCTCAGACGCGCCTCAAGGCGTACACCTCAAATGAAAAAGGCGTAAGCCTCATTGGAGGCCATCAAAACGAATCCTTAAGTGAGCGCCTCGAGGCGTTCGAGGCATACGTTTTTTTAATCCATGGGTTATCAAGCATTTTGCTACGCTATTTTGATCAATTTCAAGTTATTCCTCGTACTGATCAATTGTAGTTTTTTCCCTTAAAATGCGTAAATGTAAAGGATGTACAAAATTAGGTTGAAACCTTAAAGAGAGACGGAAAAAAAAGAAAAGAAAGTAATTAGAGCTGGCATATTTGTCTAGCTAGGTTTTAATATAATGGGCTTCTAAATCTTTTGCTGTATTGGAACTAAAATTTGTAAAGACTAAAAAGAAGTGAGGAAACTAAGAAAATATCTAAAAATTTTTATAGACAGAGAACAAGGTAAGGGATGTTGCAAATTGATTTTAAAAGTTATTTTTCTTGATGGTCTTCCTTTATTTTTTCTTTCCTTTTTGGCATTTCATATCTTTGTTCTTGTTGGTTTTCCTTTGTTGGGATGACTTTTAACGGCTTTCCATGCACGAGTTATTAGATTAGCTGTTGCTGCTTCTCTTTGAACATGTACAGTGGTACTTTCTGAAATATCCCCCCGAAATATGTATTCGGCTCACATGTCCCCTTTTTCTGGTTCCTTTCATGCCCCCAGTAATATCATAGACGTCTATTAAAATATTTTAAATGAGATGACCTTTTAGCTAATGTGGCGTGATATTTTAATTGACATGACATTTTAATTAATGTGGCATGATATTACTATGCAAGTAGCTTTTCGTTGCATTGTTGCTATTTTATTTTTCTGTGGATGTTGATCATGTCCATACATGCATGGACACTCTAATTTGGATATCTGCTTGCAAAGTTTAACTTAGCGGAATGCTAATTTCTTAAGTAAATTTGTTCTACTAACTTAATCATTTACATATGATACTGGAGTTATGTTGTTGTGCTTCGTATCAGGTAGTCAGCCTCGCGCAGTTGGGAAGAGGACACCACGTTTCCCTGTATCATATTCTCATAAGAAAGATTTTGGGGAAAATTATGATTCACCACTTAAGAGGAATCGAAAGTCAGATCATGATAATGAGGACGATGTTTTACATGTGGCAGCACTGGCGTTGACTGAGGCTGCTCAAAGAGTAGGTTCTCCTCAAGTTTCCACACCATACAAAAGACAAGAACACGTGAGCTCCTCTCCTGCTCTGAGCTGGGAAAAATTAGTGATCATGTGCAACAACTATATTATTTTCAGCCACTGCTTTTTTTATCCTTATAATTCGACTTTTTTCTTGTTTATGTGATATAGCATCCACAATCTGAGTTAGAAGGTAGTGTTGGAAGTAGGGGAGCTGAAAATGGAGATTATGCAAAAGATACTAGCTCCTTGGTGGATATGGAAGGTGTCGGTACAGTTGAGGTTCATCGGAAGGGGAAGAAGTTTTACAGAAAGAAAGAGAAAGTTGAAGACGATGATGGTGGAGAGGCATGTAGTGGGACAGAAGAGGGGGTTAATGTCAGCAGTCTGAAAGGAAAAGCTGACGCTGAAGTTTCAAACATAAAAGCTGAGCGAGTTTCCCCACAAGTTCAACGAAAGAGAAGCAAGAAACTATTTTTCGGAGGTACAACCCCTCCCCAAACTCCCATATATATACATATATATATATATATTGTTGTAAAACAAAATGATATTCTTTTCTGGTTCCAAATATTGCACTAAATAATATATCCAAAGAGAAAAAGAATTAAAAAGGAAGAAGAAGAAGCATAAAGCCATAAACTAAACAAGAAAAGATTGAGAAAAGATTTCGTCCAAGTTTTTTTCTGAAAGAAAGATTTTAATCTTTTCATACTACAAATGATAACTCTAGATATAAATACAAATCCATGTTTGTATAGTGCATACAGGCTCACATGCGTGCGTGTCCACACACATGCAATACATAGCGAAAACCTTTTACCCTTAACACCATGATCTGTTGCCGTATTTTCCAGCTACTGGTTTGCTATCAGTTATCCAATTGTCCTCTGGTTCAGGTTTTCAAAATTTATCTCTTGTAACAAATTGAGTCTTTTGATTGTTAATTTTGCAGATGAAAGCTCTGAATTTGATGCTTTGCAAGCACTGGCTGATTTGTCACTGATGATGCCACCATGCACAATGGAATCTGGTAAGCAGTTTTTGCCTAAACTTGTTGGTTTTTAATTTTTGTTTGCCACGTAACATTTTAGTCTTATATTGGTCTTACATTAATTTATTTTTCAACCTTTTAGAGGATGGTTCAAGAAAAATGATTTTGTTGAATGTGGTGTAAGAATGTCTGTAACGTTTAAATTACTGTTAAATTTAGAGTAGATTGTTGTTGGTTTACTGCAGCTTTTTTGATAGGTTTACTGCAGCTTTTTTGATAGGTTTACTGCAGCTTTTTTGATATTTGAACCTTCCTCCGTCTGTTTAAATAATTATCTCCTTATTTTATTTGAGTGGTTTCTCATTTCTATCATAATCTGTTGGATTTAGAATCATCTGTTCAGTTGAAGGAAGAAAAAACAACTCTTGATGTGAAAGATAAATTCAGTCTACCTGAAGACACATCTACAAGCCAAGTTAGAAGCAGAAATAAACTCTTGTCTGCAAAACAAAAGGGAACCTATGCAATTTCTGGAGTTGAGGGTACCAGTTCCAAAAAATCCAAACTTGGAAGGGACTCAAAAGTTGATATTAATACTATATCAACATTGGAACAACAGCCTCGTTCTGACGCCAAAGCATGGAAAAGGAAGCGCAAGTCCTTGGTACCAAAGGTGAACAATAAATGGTTTCTCTTTGTAACATAGTATTTTCATCTTCATCTGTTTAGCATCTGTATCGTATAAGTTAATTTCCAATTTATTAGTCAACCTGATGTTAAAGCCATTTCTTGTTCAAGTTACAGGTATCAAGTGCTGAAGCTCATTTGGATTCTCGTGCGAGTGAAGCTGTAAAGACTGAGGTATTTAGCTTTTTCTAGAAGTGTAGATACTTTGTTGTATTCGTACTTTAGAATGATTAGTTGTAGTAATTTGTGGAAAGTCAATGAAATTACTCTTTCAATGTTTTTTGTGATAAAAGTTTTTTTTTTTTTTTTTTCTAAGTGAATTTAGCATAAACGTATGCAACACACATAGACAAACATATGCTGGTGGAATGTCGAAAAAAAAAATAAATAAATGAAAACCTATGCTGGTTCTATATATGATTAAGTATCCTGATATCTTATATGTTTTTCTATTGAAATTTCACTAATCTAAAGGCTAGTGATTCTCTGCATTTCTCATTGGGAAACTATTGTGATTTTCATCTCCTGTTTTGTGATCCGTGTGTTGTAGGTCACTTGTGAAGAAGAGAGTAAACCAGTGATTAAGGGAAAACGCAGTAGCCAATCCTCTACTCCTTCCAAGCAATGGAAATCCGTTAGATCGTCAGCTGAAGGTTCTTTAAATAGCGATTACATAAGAACTGGAACTAGAACTGATCCTTTGGTATCATCTATCCAAGTTCCTACTGCAAGCAAAGTTAACTTACCGATCAAACAAAAAAGTAGACGAAAAATGTATATACCCCAAACATTTTTCCCCAAGGAGATCAAGTTTTCTGAGCATAGAGTAAAAGGGAAGGTCAACAAGCATTCCACTTCAACAAAGGTAAATCAAACCTTTCGTTTTGTCTTTTTTATATCTTGTAACTTAATTAAATTCAGAACCAACTCATGCTTTTCACTTCTGATTTGTAGGAAAAGCTTTCTTGTTGCCTATCATCATATTTGGTGCGTAGATGGGTCGCATTTGAGTGGTTTTATAGTGCAATAGATTACCCTTGGTTTGCCAAGAGGGAGTTTGAGGAGTACTTAAACCATGTTGGATTGGGGCACATCCCAAGGCTAACTCGTGTTGAGTGGGGTGTAATTAGAAGGTACACTTTTCTCTTTTTATGCATCTTTTTCTGTTTTGAGTGAAACTATTAAGAAAACATGTATGAAAATGAAATCAGAGTTGCTTGTTAATGCAGTTCCCTTGGTAAACCCCGGAGGTTTTCTGAACATTTTCTTCATGAAGAAAGGGAGAAACTTAAACAATATCGAGAATCTGTAAGAGAACATTATACCGAACTTCGTACTGGTGTGAGAGAAGGTCTCCCCACAGATTTAGCAAGACCTTTGACAGTTGGACAACGAGTCATTGCTCTTCATCCCAGAACAAGAGAAATTCATGATGGAAGTGTGCTTACAGTCGATCATGATAGGTGCAGGGTTCAATTTGACCGTCCTGAGATAGGCGTTGAATTTGTCATGGTACTGCCCTTTTTTTGGCTAACATCTCTTGAACTTGTATTTAGAGATTTTGCATATAATGTCCCTCAAGTCACTTTTGGAGATGGTTTAAGGACTTAATTGTGAGTTTCCATTAGCTGACAGCTGATAAGTTGAAATTGATACAAAGAACAGAGAAATTTATGTTAAATAAAACATCTTACTTTTCTGAAATGATGAAAGTTACCATTTCTATCAGATGTGGAGATGTTGTTTTATTTTTTATAGTTGTAGAATGGAAGGACTTGAACATTTATGTTTGATTTTCAGTTGAAGGTACTTTCTAATGGTATTCTTCTGTGAGGTCCTCTAGAGATGGTATCTAACAATCTGTTTCTTTTTTTTTTTGTCATATTTGATTTACCATTTTCTCTTTTTCTAGCAAAGAACGTTTCTAGTGGTAATAACTTTCGTTGTAATAGCAGTACCATTTCTCTCTTTTGGGAGTAACATGAGAAAATTTTCCTTGTAGGATGTGGATTGCATGCCTTTAAACCCATTGGAAAATATGCCAGAAACTCTAAGGCGACAGAATATTGGTGGCCACAAATTTCCCTTTATATCTAATGAGCCACAAATGAATGGCAATCTTAACTTTGGAGGGCCCATGATGTTTGCTTCAGGTGGGCATCCGGAGAAAGCACAGAGACCCATGAATACCTTGGGAAAGCATGGAAAGGTCGGAATGCCTACTAAATATTTCAATTCATTTTTGCCTAATAAATATCTCAGTTCATTTCTTTTTTACTTGAAAGAACTTTGCTTAGCCCCAGCCAAAAAAAAAAAAAAAAAAATCTTTATCGTTCGAGGTTCACTTGTCCTTTCTTTATATGCTGACCTTTTACATTTTTATTTTGGAATCAAATGTGTTCTACATTAAGCTGTCTGTCTGTCATTTGCTCACACATGATCTGGGGTTCATTTGCTAAAGTCACCCACCTAATGAATAATCATGTTTTTAATGCTCTCCACAGATAAACGAGTTCTTAAATATAAAGAAAAGAGGGGAAAGAAGGGTTAAGCCTTTTTTCTGTTTTCTTCATTGCTATTTGGGTCCACCGTCCAGCAAGACAAGGAGTTTAACTAGCTTTTTGTTTCTGATTTGGTTTGGAGCTGGGCCCCTTTTTTGTAGCTTAGACCTTAGTTTATGTTTTATGCCTTGAGGGTAACTCTTCCTCTTTTAGTTTTTATGTAATTTTTATCATGAATAGACAGTTCTTGTTTCAAAAACAAAAAAGATGTACCTACAGCCTAGTTCTGGTTCTTTCAATTGCAACGCATCAGTTTATCTACAAAATTAGAATACCTGTTGTTATGATGAATTAACATAATTTACGCTAAATATATTTTGTCCAGGGAGATGCAACCCATGCCATTTCACAATTGAAGGCAGCAGCGGTCGATATTGTGAGCACACAACCAATAGCCTATAGTCAGTCTTTTGCTGTGGCAAATAACCAAGCACGGGAAGCTGATATACGAGCTATTTATGAGCTGACCCGTGCCCTTGACAAAAAGGTTAAAATCTAGTATCCATTCCGTTGATCGTTTGATTACATTAGCTCATTTAGGATTTATTTTAATTGGTATGGGGGTTGAAGATTCTGCTATTTCATTTCTCATGGATTTGTGCCTTCTTGGAATCTTTTTTTCTCGTCTTCTCAGATTCTTGTTAGGTAAATCTGCAGCGACGTATTTTCTAGTATTTGTCATCTGTTAAGCCTAAAACGAGAACATGTCCATCTCCAAGTCATCTATAGGTTTAAATTTTCCTTATTATGGATTTGGTGATTCTGCAGCAACTTAAACTCCAGCATTATCTTTCAATTTGACATCGTAAAATTATAATCATTAGCCTCCATACTTGGTCATCCTTTATGGTATCTGGATCTGCCAGTTCAGCGTTTTGTTTATCAATGATCATACGTAGTGTTGTATCATGCACTTTTATGATCTTGCTTAATATTACGCACTCATTATTTGTGGTTAACATTTTTTTTCTAACATTGCCTTTTGTTTTGGTCTTATAGGAAGCATTGTTGATGGAGCTTAGAAAAACAAATAATGAAATATTGGAGAACCAGAATAGTGGAGACTACTCTTTAAAAAACTCTGAACCTTTTAAGAAGCATTATGCAACGGTACTTGTACAGCTAAAGGAAGCCAGTGACCAGGCATGTGGCTTCCATCACTATATATCCTTATCTAATAATGTTTTTATTAATATATCTATCCTGTCTGCACATGATCTAATTAATTGTTCTCAATGCAGGTTTCTTCAGCTTTGCTTGATTTGAGGCAACGTAATAGTTACCGTGGAAATGCTTTGCTCCCTTGGCTGAAGGCCCCTGCCAATATCGGTGTCCACAGTGTCCTTCCAGGTTCACTTGATAGTTTTTCCATTCCTCAAGATTCAGGATCTAGCGTCATTGAAATTGTTAAAGGATCAACAGTTAAAGCACAAGCGATGGTTGATGCTGCTATTCAGGTTTGAAGGCCGTCCGTCCTTTTCTCTGTGTGCACTTTTTGTGTTTCAACATTTCAATTATTTATTTATTATTGTTTTTGTTCTTAAATTGTTCTTCTGGATATCGAGCTTGTAGTGTGGTTGGTGAACTAACAATGGGATGATTACAATACTATGCCTCGTAGTTTTTACTTTTTTAAAAAATCTGCCTTCTAATCTTGAAAGCTACAACTCCACCACCGGGATTAGATATATGGGTTTCAATTTTGCCCTTTTGACCCATTCACCACCAAAAAAAAAAGAAAAAAAAAAAGAGGTAAATATTTTCAATCCCCCAATTTACCTGCTAAAATGTGTTTTCAAACATGGTATGATGTTGTAGATGTTCTTAATCATAATCAAATACCCAATACCAACCAGAAACTAAACACGAGCATAAGACCCATGCGACATTTAAAAAAAAAAAATATATATATATATATATATACATATACTTTTTTTTTTTTGAAAAAAATAGTTTACTACTCAATCTTAAACTTTGCTCAATTTAATTGTAACTTTCAGAAGCCGATGGTGGATTGTCTAAGACTACAAGAGTAAAACAAGGTTTATGTTTGTAATTCTTCCAACTAACAATTTGTTGACACCCCTTAATATAAGTATATAGTACATTTATGGTTCTCTACGTTGGGTTAAGAAATGATATAAGATGTTGCTGTTCCAGGTTTGCTTTCCTCAGTTCTTCAAGAGTTTTAGAAAAGTTTATACTTCATAAATAAAGTCATCCAATGCGGTGTCAACTTCATACTGACCTAGAAGTCCAATCCATCAGCCAAAAAATAAACCCAAGAAGTCCAATCAATTGTTCTCTTTTCTTTCGGTACTTTATATGTTTATGCTTGTATGTTCGGGCTGCCCCCCTCTTTTCACTTATAGCATGAAGAAGGGTGTGAATCTAATACAGTAAAACTTACAGGCATTTTCATCAAGAGGGGAGGGAGAAGATGCTTATGCAAAGATTAGGGAAGCCCTAGACTCTATGGACAACTCATTGACATCAGATTCCAGAGTATCAATGAATAGGACACAGGACCAGGTCAATGGCAATTTGGGGCATCGCAATCAGCAGCTTTCTTCTACATCTGAGCCAGTCCACGCTGTTGATTCATCTGCTCTGAATTCACGTACGGATTCTGAAAAAAATGAGGCACAAGTCCCGTCAGAGGTCATTACATCGTGTGTTGCTACTTTGCTTATGATACAGGTAATTCAAGACATTCTAGACTTTAAAGCCCATATATGTATATTACGCAACACAAAACACATGCGCACACATTGTGTCCCTCTGATATTTGTTAGGTGATTTCTGCTACACACCTAGATTGTGATTCAACTTTTACTGGATTTGGCTTGCATGCAAGCACTTATTTATCTCGTTTCTAATCCTTTGCTAACATTTTCATGTCAGAATTAAGATATGATAAAAGTAACTTGAACTTTCTAAGGACTGTAAAACCTGATGAAGCCTAAAACGGTTCAAATGTGTAGAGGAGAAATTTTGTTCTTAATGTATCTTGTTATGATTGATGTTTGGTACTTCTGATATGCAGACATGTACTGAACGGCAATATCCTCCAGCGGACGTGGCTCAGATATTAGATTCCGCGGTCACAAGTTTGCATCCGTGCTGTCCACAAAATCTTCAAATATACAGAGAAATACAAACGTACATGGGTAGAATCAAGACCCAAATATTAGCACTTGTGCCAACTTGAGTATGATGTGCTTGCTTCCTTTCATTCTCGGGAATCAGCTTACTCTCAAAAGCTATTCTAAATCGAGCACGAACTAACTAGCAATTACATGACGTAATTGGGCCGATCGAACATGATTAATGAGAGGTTCTTGTTAAGACTAGTAGAACTTGAAAGCAAGTTCATGCAAATATACTGGTGGAACCTTGATCAGTCTCAACTTGGAAGCTCCAATCCCGCATTTTTAAGTTGTAATTTATTTGTGCGTTAGGCAAACAGGAAACGGCCATCAAACTGGTTCCGACGTAATTGTAATTTTCCGTGTTGTATTTAGATTATTCTGATCTGTAGTGGTCAGTATGCTCAGAAATAAATTTTGACTTGTAGCAATTTTGACGGAATGTGTTGTTATCTACTGTTCCTTAAAAGTAGTTTACTCGTTTGCTTTGAAGTAGTGGAAATGTTATTCATTACCAATGATATCAGATTATTTTGCATTAGGTAGTGGGTACTCCGCATAATTTTATACATTTTACTATTCATTTAATAATTGATTACATTGAGAGAATACAAATGGGACATTCCTCTATCCAAAAGCTGTCCTCACTCTTGGAATCAACAGACATGGCTAACCAAATTCAGAGACAATACATCTGCTTCAATTTGTCAGACCGTCCCAAACAGCTCTTCACAATCACTCAACAGCATAAATCCATTATCTAACCAATTTCAAACCTCCCTTGATTGATATCAGTTCTCTGCAGCAAGGTCAGAGACGTTGCCCAGAGCTCCAGACATATCCTTCGTCTCTTATCACAGTACTCTACCACAAAATAAGACCCCTCTACTGACATTAGGTGAGCCTCACTAAATAGGCACGCGGGATCCAATCTAGTGAAATTCACTTTTTTTGTGAGTGATGAAGATTCATCTCTATATTTCACAAAATAATCATTTATAAGTGTTGCATCGGCGGTCATTTTGAGCCGAACAGCACCAATGGTATTCCAACAATCCCGTTGTACTATGAACAACCTTTGAGCTTACCTCCTTAGCGAAAAGAAATTTGAGCGTACCTACAAAAGAGCCGCTGCGTTCTTCACAATATAACCGGAAGAATGTGTCTGCTTACCATGAGCCTAGGCATTGCGTTCAAACCACATATACCATTACCAGGCCAAAAATGGCTAGCTTTAATGAATTAATATGTAAGTGAATACATGATTAAATAGATGACAAATTATCCCATTCTTATAAAATTTATACCACAATTTAAACCTCTTTACTACAGTATTCTCTCAAAAAATTTGAATTTCTAAGCAAACCTATGAACCAAACAAGCAAAAAATTTTCCTATACGAGTCAATTCGACAAATGGTCATTAATCCTTAAAGTGTACATGCAATCTCACTTTAGTCTCTGACTTTTAAAATGTCTAATAGTTGGTCCCTAAAATTTTATTCCGTTTCAATTCAATCCTTCCGTTAACTGAGGTTAAATATTGGATGGAATTGATGTAAATTAAGAACTAAAATTGAAAATAGTTAAAATTTAAATACTATATGGGGAAATTAACTTTTATTTTTATATTATTTTAGTCAACTTTAGATGTTTTCAATTTTGGTCCTTAATTTTCATAGATTCCGTTCAGTATTTAACACTTAACTAACAAAAGGAATGTAACTGAAATAAAATAAAGCCTCAGAGACCTAACTGAACGTATTAAAAAATCAGAGATTAAAGATAAAAAGTATTTGTAAGATTAACCCTCCTATATTTTTTACTTAATTTCTTCGTATACGAAGAAAAGGATCCCTATTTCCTTAATTGCATGGGATTACCTATCACAAATCCAACTCCCTCACCTTGGTAAATTTGTTACCAGGAAATATACGTATCCGACATCATCTATAGCATGAACCGCTTGTTATGAGCATGAAGATATACCACTTGTTATGACCACGACCCCGTTCGTTTATTCAAGTTTTTGAGTTAGAAAGTAATATCACGTGAGAGATAATATTGTAGCAAAAAAAAAAAAAAAAGTTGAACACTTGAATTAAAAAGTGATTTCATGTGAGAGATAACACTGTAGCAAAAAAAAAGTTAAATTTAAATTTTTGTGAGAAAAACACTGTAACAAAAATTTAAGTTGTAATTCGAACTAGCGAAATGAACGGGACTGAAGATTGAACATGATATAGAAACAAGCCATGTAAACTAAATAGAAGAAACAAAACCCAAAAACTAAATTGTGATTTTTCTTGGTGATACAAGGTACACAATAAAAAGATGCTACAACGAAAATGGAAAACGAAAGCAATATCAGTAACTGAAAATCTCTTAACTTACAATCCACTTTTTTACGTACGGACCACCAACAGCATGTGGTGCCACATTCCCTTCTTTTCTCTCACTATGTTAGCACATGATATTATATCAAAATGGCAGCCGCGCAGCACCATGGTGGGATTGATATTAATTTTGGTTAAGAAACAGGAAAAAAATTTGTCCTCACAATGTACAAATATATATATATATATATATATATTTCCTCTTTAGTAATATCTATTCTACAAAGGTACACCATCCAATGAAGACATTGGATCATCAAATGAGGTCCATTCAGAATGCTAGAGGAAGAGAATAGTGAGAAAGAATACTCACCAATGAAACGGGTTTCCTCCAATGCCTACCACCAAATACCTTTCTTTTGGCAATTGTGGCCTCCATAATTAAGCTAAACCTAGCAAGAACCTGAACACATCACTCAATGAAACAATCCCTTCTACACGCTTGCTCCCAGCCTCTACAATCACAAGCCTCCTAACCCCTGCAAAGCAAGAATGCAATTAATTGAGAATCGTGACTTGTGAGCTACGTCTGAGTTAAACTTGAAGATGGAAGTCTTCTTTTGTTTCTCTACAGTGAAGACTAAGCTCCTTCGCTTATTATCCTAGGTCAGAACAACTTGAATGGAGTTTCTCTCGCTTTTGGCATAGCTAGAGGCCCACACTAGAGTACTAGGATGCCGTCCAAGTTCCAAGGACAAGAAGTCAAATGATGCGAAAACATAAAACAGAAAATGTAGATGATATTTTGAATATACTGGGATTTGATAACCGTTCCATCACTTTATGCAGAGGATCAGATGGCAAGCACATCTGACATCTCTGTCCATTGAAAACTCCATATGGAGAATTCGCATCTTGTCCCAGTTGCAATGCCTGTAAAGGTTGATAAAATAGCAAGTACTTAGAAAACGGAAGGCAGATCATCATCAAACAAAACTTAATACTGTTATTCAAAAGAACTCAAATTTCCAGCAAAAAATAAAATAAAATAAAATAAAATAAAATAAATCAAGTTAAAACTGAACATAAAAAACTTGTGAATCAAGTCCTCCAGATAACAAAATGCATCCCTATCCTACCAAAGCATGGCTAACAAGCACACTGCCAATGTGCAAACATCACGACTAAAAATGAAGGGGGATACACTTAGGCAAGCAACATTTTAGCCATTACCTCATGGATACTCATTTCGTCTAGGCTAATCCGTGCATAAGCCTTATCTTTTGCCAAATCAGTGATATCACTGCGAAGGACATAAAGGTACATAAATAACTTGGCTCCAGCAGTATAATAGTATCAAGGAGGAGGCAAGGTAAGAGTGGATGGAATGCATTACCTTCGCGAATAAATATCAAGCAATGAATCATTATCATCCACTATGGGCACCGAACTAACTTCAGCTACAAGAGAGATGCAGCATAAGATAAGCAGAAGCCGGAAATTTGATACAGGTGAAATGAGCTGGTAAAGTTTTAGTCCTCTCTAAGTCTGTTGTAAGGTTAAAGATGCCAAAGGACCAAGGGCCCAACAACTTCCAATAATGTAAAAAAAGGAAACACCATGTCTCTCCACAATTTCTCCATCTCACCGGATCAATTAAAAAGCTAACGCCAAAACAAAGCACCAAAGAAAGAAAACCGTGCAATGTGTGTAGTCAAAGAAAACCATGCAATGTGTGTAGTCTGGTGGACACATGTCTAATGCGGAAAAAAAAAAGTGAGAAAATTATTATGGAAAAAGAGCTAGTTGGCTAAACTTCTAAAGAATCACAACTTAAAACCTAAATAACATAGGGAATAAAAGAATATCACCTTGAACCAACAAAGATAGGGCAGCACTCAAAGAGGTATTGGGTCTCAACATGGCAAGTGGGCGTCGACTAGACTCCCCAATTTTTGGAACCCACGTACCCAAAGGAATTGCACAAATTGGTTGTTGAAGAATGGGCAAGGAGCTAGAAGAATGTCGAAAATGCCTACATATACCTGAAAATTTGGCCATGTATTAATACAAAGTCAAATACTTTAAACTAGAAAACAAGTAATCTGCTTACATTTTAGTATTCCGGACAAGGAAGCAAGATGTAGTAGCTGAGACTGAAAATATGAACCATCCCGTGAAGAAGAATGGATAATGGGAATTGTAGACACCTTGTTTTGAAATATCTTCAAAGCAACATCTTTGAGAGAGTCACATGGCCCAGACTGCAAGTTATTTACTAGATATTTGTACTCAGCAAATCCAAGTATTCCCATTAATTTACAAGGCATGGATAGGAATAAAAGAAGCTGTTTAGTTTGCTTCACTTGAGCTAGAACCCCTAAAACATTTCAAACGTGATATACTAATATGGTAGTTATACTAACGTAATGTAGAAACTAGACTTAGTTCACTATGCAATCCATGCAACCACTGGAGGTTTCAACTTACATGGATAAGATGCCGAGGATAAGGTCTTCCACTGTCATCCATTTGTCCGTTAAGATGTAATTTTACCTCTTTCCAAGCTGCTATAGTATGAGTCTCGAGCTCTTCCTCCGTCAAATTTGATCCATGATTCCCAAGCTAGAAAGGATCATACATCTTAGTTGAGTAAAAAGACAAACTGGCATACATGCATTCGTTGTGTAAGTTTGAAATGAAAGAAAAAGAAAGGAAAGAGGAAGACACAATAAAGTATCAACATAAACGTCCAAGCGCCCAAGAGGGCCAAGACTCGCAAAAGCAAAATGCAGGATGATCAACCAATTATCAATCATCAGCCAGTTATCAATTACCATGTTGCATCATAAGAAGAGCTAGCCTATGGCTCTAAACTGGTTCATAAACATGAACTGAGCCATGAACGTGCAATTGGTGCAACAAAAGGGTAAGGAATCGGAAATTAAGATTCTTAATCTCACAAGCATGAATTATCTTTAAAGCAGCTTCTCTGACTATTGTTTTTCCAAGAAAAATTGGAAATCTATTTGGCTAAGATAAAGAATCTGTCTTCCTCAATAAATTGGCTCCAGAAGAGATGACAAGGAAAGAACTTTTCCCACCAAATAAAAAAGGAAAAAAAAAAGAGAGGCAAATGGGTAGAAGATTGAACATGTTAAGTTCATGGACCATAGAAAAAAACTACGCATCCCAATTACAGTAGTCTCAAGTTCTCAACCTAAAAACTACGCATACTCTCAAGTTCTCAACCTAAAAACTACGCATACGATGGAGCATGTTAAGTTCAATCTTTTCGTAGCCATTTAATCATAATCTGCACTTCATGCTTTCTTAATTTTGATGTATGTGAAGGTTTGACTTTAAAATTATGACAGCATAGATTAGCACTTAAAAGAAATAAGAAAGCAGTTCCACTGAACAAACCTCTCTTAGAATGAGGACAAAGTCCAAAGCAGTGAGAACTCCAACACACTGGCTCTTGTAAGAATTCCAGAGAGGAGCCACAGGAATGCCCTGAAAGTAACTTGCGTTAGCAAGAATACACTGAGGAAGAGAAAAAGAAAATATAAGTTCGACTCTCCCCCTCCCTCTCTGACTCATTGACCCTATCTATTAAGACTTTGTACATAGAAGAGATCTACCTGCTCATATAGGATATGGAATGCTTGCTTTACTGGCATATTAATATCAAAGGCAATGACCTGCAATGTTCACAGAACTATGAGCTTAAGCACATTACTGCTGAAACTCAATTCAATAAACTTATAAATAAATAGTTGATGAGGATTGAGCATTCAAACCTTGCCTGACTCAGGAAGCAACTCGTAAGCCGTATGTGTGGACAAAAATGCAGATATACGATGCCGAGAGATCTCTATATCAGACTCCGATGCCTGTGGAATTGCTTCCTGCAAAAGCAAAACATCACCAGGCAAGATACCTTGTTTGTGATGCAAGATAACATCTAGCAAGTACTAAGTTGAAGTATGTTGAATTAGGAGATATTTGGTTTCAATAGAACCAGATTTTAGGGGATATGCGCCGTAAATATAGATAGTCAATAACTAAAAATTAGGAAATTTTGTTAGTGTACAGCCTGTAGCTTCCTATTTTAGCTCCTTGTATTTTCTATTTAACTAAAGCACTGTAAATCATTCTTTTCACGGCAATATACAGTCTCTTTTTCCATACCTTCTGCTCCCCTATTTGGTATCAGAACGGGAGATCCTGAGTTCAAACCCCTGTAATTGCACTCTTTATTCCCCATTTAAATTGTCGTCACGTGTTGCTTTAAATATATTTCGGGCTTATTATCAAATGGTCACGTGTTGAGCTTTCCAATTAATTTACCTACACCATTGCCCATTGTCCAGTCCACATGTGAGGGGGAATGCTAAAGTATAAAACTATTGTTGGCCCACCTCCTAATAGCTTAAGCTTTTGGGATGGATTGGTAAACTAACATGGTATCAAAGCATTTATTAATTCTTCTGAAGCAAAAAAACAAAAAAAACGAAAAAACAAAAAACACAAAACACCCTAGCCGTCCTTTCTTTCAAACAACCCTAGTCACCATGTCTAATGTTGTATATGAGTCCCCCAACTCCTCTGTTAGCCAGACCAAAGCCTTTGAGTCCCAAGTCCAAAACTCTGAGACACACTCTGTCCAAATTACCACAATTCGGCTAAAAGGTGAGAACTTCCTTCGCTGGGCCCAATCCATGCAGATGTACATCCAAGGTAGAAGCAAAATCGGCTATCTGAAGGGAGAAAAGAAGGAACAGAAACTTGAACATCCTTCTTAATCGACCTGGGATGCAGAGAATTCGATGGTGATGACCTGGTTGGTTAATTCTATGGAAGAAGACATCAATTCTAATTATATATTGATAAGCCTCCCGTGCGTTAGGGGCTAAGTCAGCAAGTAGT
Source organism: Morus notabilis (assembly GCF_000414095.1). Lineage (NCBI taxonomy): Eukaryota > Viridiplantae > Streptophyta > Magnoliopsida > Rosales > Moraceae > Morus > Morus notabilis. The sequence goes on along the minus strand of NW_010364422.1, from coordinate 134,640 downwards.
TAGTAGTCAGTTAGGCTTTGGGAGTGATGAGGGATTAAGGGATAAATATGACAGAGGTAGAATAAGGGAGGATTATTCAGTTTGTGAAACTTCTACAAGAAGATAGTTTAGGAGAGCAAGGGATCTCTCGAATATCCTCATACCCTTTTTTGCATTCAATTTCCGCCATTGATAGTAATTAAAGCTTACTGTTAGCAATTTCCTTCCGGTTTGTCATCTCTATTGCTTATTTGGTCTGGAGTTTATCATTTGGTATCAGAGCACGATCTGGGAATGACGAGACGTACCAACGATCACGAGAAGGAGAAGACGGAGGGGACTAGAGAAGAATTCCAGAAAGAATTGGAAGGAATCCGAGAGGATTTGAAGAAAATACCTAGGCTTGAGCAAGGAATGGAGATGTTGCTCGAGAGACTGGATGTATTGATGAGGCAGCGGGAATCGGCCAATCTGGAGCCACCGTGGGCCGCAGAAGGAACGGCAGCACCTCCGCCGGCGCCGAGAGATGATTTGCAACGAGAAGGAGGAGTTTGTGCGGAATTCCGAACTCGTCGGGTGGAAATGCCAGTTTTGAAGGTTAAAAAGACTCCTTAAAGATTTGAAGGTTATTGTTTCTCCTCCCATGAGAGTCTACTGTGACAACAAGGCTGCCATTTCAATTGCTTATAATCCAGTCCTTCACGAAAAAACCAAACATGTGGAAGTTGACAAACACTTTATCAAAGAGAAGCTTGACTATGGTATTGCATTCCCTATGTCTCTACTACTGAACAAGCTGCAGACATCCTTACCAAAGGACTACACAAGAGACAGTTTGAAGTTTTAAGGAGCAAGCTAGCCATGGAAGACATTTACAAGCCAGCTTGAGGGGGAGTGTTGAATTAGGAGATATTTGGTTTCAATAGAACCATATTTTAGGGGATATTAGGCGTGTAAATATAGATAGTCAGTAACTAAAAATTAGGAAATTTTGTTAGTGTACAGCCTGTAGTTTCCTATTTTAGCTCCTTGTATTTTCTATTTAACTAAAGAACTGTAAATCATTCTTTTCACGGAAATATATAGTCTCTTTTTCCATACCTTCTGCTCGCCTATTTAAGTATAAACTCTATTGTAAAATCTCATAGGAATTTCCAATTTACATTGAAGACAGTTCAGCAGCAAATTAACAGTAACCCTGTTTGCAAATCACCATTTTGCCATTCTATCCTTATCCAAAAGTTGCCAGACCTAATGATCTGAATTAAACAAACTGTTAATAACAAAAATGTCTTGTTACATTATAGGGAATGTGTGGATAAAACTTCATCTATAGTGGTGCCCTATGGTGCAATTCAACTGCAATAAGATACAATTTAGAACAAATTAAGCAATAATCACCTTTCTAGCACTTACTCAAGCCTCTCAAAAACTTAATCTTTACTAGCATTCCACACCTTAAAAGCTCTTATGTGCTCTCCAATCACACGCACCAAATAAAAGGCTTGGTGATGCCCTAAGAATATCTTTATTACTCTTCCTAACAAATTTGTAATTCTATCCCAATTCCAAACTCTTCCCAACTGATCCATGCATAAACAAAGTGCTAATGCTTCTTTAAGCAAAAACTAAAATGGCACTCTTTGCACCAACTCAAACTTATTAGAAAACATTAACTCAGCATCATCTGGGAGCTTGGCAATTGTTAGGCTTCTCATTCTCCTTATTAGGAGTAGTTGAGTCGTTCTGGGATATGTTCTGACATAGATGCCACAACAACAAAAACCAGCAAGGAAATAAACCAGTTTAAAGAGGCAAAAAATCTTACCATGGGCATATAGACATCATTATCCACATCCATGTTGGCTCTATCAGGTGCTTCAGGAGGGAAAACGTTAGGAACCATGTCTGGCTCTCCAGACAAAAAGATAGTGTTCACAACGCCATAATTCCCACTTACAAATTGCTGTTGCTCATCGTGCCGCCACTCTCCATCGACGTAAAATTTATACTGCATTACATGGACGGAACACATCTTAAAACCAAACAAAATTACGTCTACAATCAAATTTCCCAATACACAAACATAGCAAGTGGTCAAAGCTGCCATGGAAAACTATTATGGAGATTACGTTTTTCTAAAATGATCCAAGTTTAAACAGTTGTCAATCATAGGCATTCCTTAACCTGATGATATCCCGGAGACAGGTTCCAAACAACCTGAAACACAGTTGGGCATCCCTCAACTGGAGACATGGGAATATGTTCTGACCATCTGTGCACACAAAAATGGATCTAAAGCCACATCACAAATCTACTATAAATCAATCAAATAAATACTGAGCTTTGACCAGAAAGTGGCAAGAATTACTCCTAAACACACACACAAAAAAAGTTCAAATTAGTGACATTTGATTCATAAACTTATCAATTAAGTCCAAAGTTCATGTTTATCACCTTGTAAAGGAACCACTGAGGAACACCCTCCTTCCACCATAAGGCCAAACAAATCTCGTCGGAATCAAAATCGATCCAGCATGTCCGCCACTGCTCTCATGTCCTGATTCCGCACCAGAACCACCAAACATCTCCCACCAAATTGTTATCTCCGAAACCGCGAAATCGATTCTCAAAACGCAAAATTCGAAACTCTAGCTCTATCCACACTTGAAGAGCACGAATTTCTTTACAGGGATCCTCCACAGCTGAGCAGAGGACCCCCTTAAAGCTTCCACATGCAAAGCCAACCAAAATTCCCACTTTCTGGTCCCAAATCGCCACAAAGTCCAAATTCAGTGCTCGGAATCCAAAAAAAAAAGTCGAAAATCCGAACGAAAATCGAAAAGATGAAGCGGGAAACGTCGCCGGATTCAGCTCCGATCCGGCGGAAGTAGGAGGTCGGGAATCGGGAATTTGATGAAGATGAAAAGGAAATGGCGAGAGTGGGTTTGTGGCGTAATTAAGGGGGAATTTTGGGGTAAAAATGAAAAGCTTGAGAAAGGGGAAAAAGAAAGTGATAAAGGTAACTAATAAGGTGTGCGTGGCATTGTTGGATCTTCAAAAGCGTTTCGGCGTTTGGCTTTGGCCTCTCCTCTCACCATTATCATCATCACTCTCTCACTCAATCACGATGAACGAAGAATCTCATCAACGCACACCCGCTTTTATTTTGCTAATTCGAATTTAAAATTTAAATTAAGATGTGATTTTATGTGAGAATTTTTTACTATAATAAAAAAATTAAATATGATTGAGAATTTTTTATTGTAACAAAACTCAAATTCTAAACTCAAATCAGCAAAACGAAAGAGGCGAAAATACCAACTGCTTATAAAAAAAAATACCAACTCTTTAAAAAAAAAAAAAAAACAAAGGGAATAATTATTATTAGGCAATTGGGATTCACCCTAATGTGCATCACTTATATAATAATGGTCCATTGAGGTGGGTCTTACTCTATCCAACGTCTACTATTTTTTGTGAGCGCGTAGTTTCATTTAGAAGTATTAAAAAAATGAATAAATTCATGAAAAGTCTCAATTTTTTTCTCCCTTTAAAAATTAGTGTATGTAGTTAAATTTATCTCATAAATAATCTTTCAACTGAAAAAATATCTTATAAATAGTCTCTATGTTAAAATTTTAGATGGAAACTATTAAATTGAATGGTGGTTATGAGTTTTAAGTTATTTTATTTTACACTTTTGTCTAAATGTTTTTTTACTTCTAAAATTTGTTATTAATATTTTTCTCTACAATTAATCTCTAAATTGTTACTTTTGTCGTTTGAATCAAATTTTATCCTAATGAAGTTACGTTTTTAAACGGATGCAACACCTCTTACACAGCTAAGACAATTATTCTGAAAATTATTATTATTATTTCAATTGTACAAGCATTATATAGTATATATATACTCTTATCTCTTTTCTCATGCACTTGTATTAGTGTGCGTAATTGCAATTGATGGTTTTTCCTTTTGTTTTGGAACTTCTTCTACTCCATGTATTGTGCATTATGGTCTTCTTCTTCTTCTTCTTCTTCTTCATTTTTTTTTTTTTTTGGTAAATGCATTATGGTCAAATTAAAATATGACCGCTTATTAATTATATCAAGTATTAAGATAGAATAATTTACTAATAAAGAGAGCGGCATTCTTTTGTAGTGCATTTTTTTTTTTTCAATTGAAAAGAATAAAGTGGAGGTCGAAATATTCATAAATTTAGAAAAAAAAAAAAACAATGATAATAGTCCCTCACAATAATTCCAATGTTAAGAAGAAAGAGTTTAAATTCTATCTACTTAATGAAAAATAGTTTAGCTATTTCATAACATAAATAATTAAATAAATAAATAAAGGCAAAAAAAAAGAAATAACCCAAAAATAACCAAAAAAAATCATAACTACCCTTTAATATACAGTTTTCATTTAAAAATTTAACTGATGGACTATTTATGAGGGACTTTTTCAATTTAAGGACTATTTATGAAATAAATTTAATTATAGCGACTAATTCTAGAGAGAGAAAAAGAATTGAGGGACCTGTTATGAATTTATTCTAAAAAATGAATAGAAGTGCTATTATTATTATTATTATTATCTTCAGAAAATTTTGATTTTTTTTTGTGGCTTGTTTTAGGAAGATGTACTTGTGGGAGGTTAATGAGGTGAATTGTTTATAATGGGCACAGGGTTGTGTTCAATGTGTGTTTTCACGATCATTTTTTTTTCCCTCATGAGTCACTATCTTATCTAATCATATTAGAACTAAGGTAGTGTACGAATTAAAAGAAAATTTATGTGTATATTAGATTGTTTTATTGTCTTGTTTATGTGTATATTAGATTGTTTTATTGTCTTGTTTATGTGTATATTAGATTGTTTTATTGTCTTGTAATGTATGATTGTAAGCGAGGTATCATGTACTAATTATTAGAACTTAGGTGATGTTTGGTAGATGGATTCGTTCCCTGATTCGAATAATGGTTCGTGATTTGTTACAGTATTTTCTCTCATAAAAAATACACGTAAATTAAAAATGGTTCTAATCACATGGTTATAATACATGAACAAAACGCACCCTTAGTGTTTAAATTAGAAGAAACTCACGTATATAAGGCCCCGTTCATTTCGCTTATTCGAGTTTAGAATTTGAGTTTTGCTACAGTAAAAAGTTCTCAGAAATAGTCACATCTAATTTTTTTACTACAGTTAATAATTTTCACATAAAATCACATTTTAACTCAAATTAACAAACCAAACGGGCCCTAAGAAAACGGGATGGTTCAAGTGAAAGAAGAAAACAACAAACATGGAGGGTAAAAGATCAGTGGATGTGAGCCGCGAGATTATAGGCAGGATTTGATTGATGGAATGGAATTTGACGGGGCGGTAGTGAAGCGACGTGGGGGTGGGCTAGGCCCGTTAGGCTCATGGGAATCACAACACGTTGGCGCAAGTGGGCCCTGACGGGCCGTGATTTCCGATCTGTCTCCGCCACTATGGGAAGTTGTAGGGACAGAAAGATGCGCACGAGTTAAGCTGCTTCTTTTTTTCTCCTGTTGGACGACTACTTAAGTGTATTTTGTTGAGTTGTGCAATTTAGTTACACCTTGACCATTAATATTGTCTTATTGAGAAGAATTCGTGGATTTATTTTCGCCTTTATTAAGGGTGATTTGGAAATTTCATACATGTAAATTTTGTTTTTTTTATAAAAGGAGATGTTGATATTTAGTTATTATAAGAGGTGTTAGATGATGTAATCACATATTAAGATGAACCTTCATAAGAAGAAAAATAGAAAAAATCATGAAAAATAGAATATTTATCAAATAATGGTGTCGCTTATTGCATTAATTCTTAAAAATTATATATTAATTTTAGAATGTGAAACAAAAATAAAAATGTTAATTTTTTACTCATCATGGCCCATGGACGAACGATTGTGCGAGCTAGGTGCTTTTTGGCAGCATTTTCTTTTTTCATAATTCAAGGTCATTTTATGCAGGCATGTTCAGAAAAATGTAAGGATTGCGTCTGTGAAATTTCATAACCTTTTGACGTCGACCCTCGGAACCCCCGAACCCCCGGAACGCCTGGAACCCCCCCGCTGGACCCCCGGGCCCCTGGGACTCCCTCGGGACCCCCGGGACACCACAAGGACCCACGGGGTCCTCGGGACCCACGGGACACCCCCGAGACCCCTGGGATCCCCGGTACCCCCAGGAACCCCGGGACACCCCCAGGACCCCAGGGACCCTCGGGACACCTCCGGGATACCCCTGGGACCCCCCGGGACCCGCGAGATTCCCGGGACACCCCCAGGATCCCCGGGACACTCCCGGGGGCCCCTGGGATATCCCCGGGAACCCCGGGACACCCCAGTACACCTGGGACCCCTGGGACCCTTGGGACCACCAGGACTCCGCCGGAACACCTCTAGGACCCCCGGGACATCCCCAGGACCCCTGGGACCCCCGGGACTCCGGGACAGCCCCGGGACAGGTCTGTCCCGGGGGTGTTTCGGGGGTGTCCTGGGGGTGCCCATTTTTTGCAAGCATGCCTAAAAAAATGTAAGGATCGTGTCAGCAAAATTTCAAATCTTTTTGACATCATTTTTATTTTGTTTTATTGTTCAAAGATGAAAAATAAAGAAAATCATAAAAAATAGAACATTCATCAAACAATGGTGTCGTTTGTTGCATTTATTCCTAAAAATCGTATATTAATTTTGGAATACAAAAGATAAATAAAAGTATAAATTTTTTACCCATCCTGGCCCTTAGGAGCCCCACTACGCGGGTCAGGGGCTTTTTGACCGCGTTTTACTTTTTTTCTATTTTTTGTGGCCATTTCTTGCAAGCAAGCCCAAAAAAATTTATGGATCGTATCTGCATAATTTCATAATTTTTTGTTGTTGCTTTTATTTTATTTTATTTTTCAAATATGAAAAATAAAGAAAATCATGAAAAACAGAATATTCATCAAAAAAGGTGCCGTTTGTTGCATTAATTCCTAAAAATCGTACATTAATTTTAGAATGTAAAACATAAATAAAAATGTATATTTTTGACATGTCCCGGCCCCTGGGCACCCCACTACGTGGGCCGGGGGCTTTTTGACAGCGTTTTACTTTTTTTATCATTTTTTGGGGCTATTTTTCTATGGGCATTCCCCGGGGATGCCCCATCGGCGCCTCAAGGGTGCCTTGAGGGCACCTTGGGGGTGCCCTGAGGGCGCCCCGGAGGTGTCCCGAGGGTGTCCTGGCATGTACCGGGGCTGCCCAGGGGGCGCCCCGGGGGTGCCTTGGGGGTCTCCTAGAGGTGTCCCTAGGGTGTCCCGAAGGTGCCCCGGGGGTGTCCCGGGGGTGCCCCGGGAGTGTCCCAGCAGTGCCCCAGGGGTATCCCGGGGTTGCCCCGAGGGTGCCCATTTTTCGTAAGCATGCCCAGAAAAATGTAGGGTGCGTTTGGAATTGATTCCAAAATGTTTTTGTTTTCTATATGAAAATAGAAATGAAAACAAATAATAATATATTAAATAAATAATATAATTAAATATATTAAATAAACATCATTATATAAGACAAAAACGGTTTCAGAAAAGATAGAGAAGAAAATGAAAAAAAAAAAAGAAATCCGTTTTCAGAAAACGAAAACGAGAAAATGAAAATACCTTTTTTTCGTTTTCAATTTTTCACAAAAGACAAAAACAATTTTGTTTTCGTTTTTAAAAAAATTTTAGGCCAAACGCATTTTATGTTTCCGTTTTCATTTTTTAGTCTCGAAAAACTTGAAAAATGGAAATGAAAACGGAAACAAATAGGGCCGTAAGGATCGTGTCTGCAAAATTTCAAAACATTTTGCCATCATTTTTATTTTGTTTTATTTTTCAAAGACGAAAAATAAAGAAAATCATAAAAAATAGAACATTCATCAAACAATGGTGTCGTTTGTTGCATTAATTCCTAAAAATTCTACATTAATTTTAGAATGCAAAACATAAATAAAAATGTAAATTTTTGACCCATCCCGGCCCCTGGGCGCCCCACTACGCGGGCCAGGGGCTTTACCACAACGTTTTACTTTTTTTTATCATTTTTTGGGGCTATTTTTTGTGGGCATGTCCAAAAAATATAAGGACCGTGTTTGCAAAATTTCATATTTGTTTGAAGTCGTTTTGATTTTATTTTATTTTTTAAATACGAAAAATTAGAAAAATCATAAAAAATAGAATATTCATCAAAAAATGGTGCCACTTGTTGCATTAATTCCTAAAAATTGTATATTAGTTTTAGAATGCAAAACATAAATAAAAATGTAAATTTTTTTCCCCGGGGTGCCCTGGGATGCACCGGCGGCGCCCTAGGTGTGCCCCGGGGGTGCCCCGAGGGTCCCGGGGGTGTCCTGGCGTGTCCCGGGGGTGCCCCGGGGGTGCCCTGGGGGTCTCATAGGGGACTCCCGGGGGTGTCCCGGAGGTGCCCTGGGGGTGGCTCGGTGGTGCCCCAGGGGTGTCCTGGGGGTGTCCCGGGGGTGCCCCGAGAGTGTCTCGACAGTGACCCGGGGGTGCCTTTTTTTTGCAGGCATACCAAAAAAAATATAAGGATCGTGTCTACAAAATTTCGAAACATGTTGACATCATTTTTATTTTTCAAAGATGAAAAATAAAGAAAATCATAAAAAAATTGATCATTCATCAAACCATGGTGTCGTTTGTTACATTAATTCCTAAAAAGTCTACATTAATTTTAGAATGTAAAACATAAATAAAAATGTAAATTTTTAATCGATCCTAGCTCCTGGGCGCTCCACTACGTGAGCCAGGGGCTTTTTAACAGCGTTTTACTTTTTTTGTCATTTTTTACGGGCATGCCCAAAACAATATAAGGATCGTGGCTGCAAAGTTTCATAATTTTTTGGCATCGTTTTTATTTTATTTAATTTTTCAAACACGAAAAATAAAGAAAATCATAAAAAATAAAATATTCATGAAAAAATAGTGCCGCATGTTGGATTAAATTTTAAAAATCGTATATTAATTTTAGAATATAAAACATAAGTAAAAGAATAAGGTTTTGACCCATCCCGGTCCTTGGGAGCCCCACTACGTGGATTGGGGGTTTTTGACAGCGTTTTGCTTTTTGTAATTTTTTGTGGCCATTTCTTGCAGGCGAACCCAGAAAAATGTAACGATCGTGTCTGGATAATTTCATAATTTTTTGACTTCATTTTTATTTTATTTTTCAAGTACGAAAAATATAGAAAATCATAAAAAAGAGAATATTCATCAAACAATGGTGCCGTTCATTGCATTAATTCCTAAAAATCATATATTATTTTTAGAATATAAAATATAAATATAAATATAAATTTTTGACCCATCCCGGCCCCTGGGTGCCCCACTACGCGGGCTGGGGGCTTTTTGACTGTGTTTTATTTTTTTGGGGCTATTTTTCTGTGGGCATGCCCAAAACATATATGGATCGTGTCTGCAGAATTTCATAATTTTTTGAAGTCATTTTGATTTTATTTTATTTTTCAAACACGAAAAATAAGGAAAATAAAAAAAATAGAATATTCCTCAAAAAATAGTGCCACTTGTTGCATTAATTCATAAAAATCGTACATTAATTTTAGAATGAAAAACATAAATAAAAATGGCGCTCCCGGGCTGCCCCGAGGGCGCCCCGGGGGTGTCCTGGCGTGTCGCAGGGGTGCCCAGGGGGCACCCTGGGGGTGCCCTGGGGGTCTCCTAGGGGTGTCCCTGGGGTGTGTCGGAGGTGCGCCGGGGGTGTCCCCCGGTGGTGCCCCAGGGGTGCCCTGGGAATGTCTCGGCAGTGCCTAGGGGGTGTCCCGGGGTTGGCCCGGGGATGCCCATTTTTTGCAGGCATGGCAAGAAAAATGTAGGGATCATGTTTGCAAAATTTCAGAACATTTTGACATCATTTTTATTTTGTTTTATTTTTCAAAGTTGAAAAATAAAGAAAATCATAAAAAATAGAATATTCATCAAACAATAGTGTCGTTTGTTGCATTAATTCGGAAAAATTGTACATTAATTTTAGAATGCAAAACATAAATAAAAATGTAAATTTTTTACCCATCCTGGCCCCTGGGCGCCCCACTACCTGGGTTGGGGGCTTTTTGATAGCGTTTTACTTTTTTTTTATCATTTTTTGGGGCTATTTTTGCGGGCATGCCCAAAAAATATAAGGATCGTGTTTGTAAAATTTCATAATTTTTTGACGTCGTTATTATTTTATTTTATATTTCAAATACGAAAAATAAGAAAAATCATAAAAAATAGAATATTCATTAAAAAATGGTGCCGCTTGTTGCATTAAATCCTAAAAATCGTACATCAATTTTGGAATGCAAAACATAAATAAAAAAGTAAATTTTTGACCCATCCCGGCGCCTAGGCACTACGCGGGTCGGGGGCTTTTTGACAGCGTTGTACTTTTTTTGTCATTTTTTGAGCCCATTTATTGTGGGCAAGTCAAGAAAAATGTAAGGATCGTGTCTGTAAAACTTAATAGTTTTTTGACGTCATTTTTATTTTATTTCATTTTTTAAAGACGAAAAATAAAGAAAATCATCAAAAATAGATTATTCATTAGAAAATGGTGCTGCTTGTCGCATTAATTCCTAAAACTTGTATATTAATTTTGAATACAAAACATAAATAAAAATGTAAATTTTTTACCCATCCCGCCCCCTGGGCGCCCCTCTACGCGGGTCGGAGGCTTTTTGACAGCGTTTTATTTTTTTTTGTCATTGTTTGGGGCCATTTTTTGCGGACATGCCCAAAAAAATATAATAATAGTGTCTGCAAAATTTCATAATTTTTTGACGTCGTTATTATTTTATTTTATATTTCAAATACGAAAAATAAGGAAAATCATAAAAAATAGAATATTCATAAAAAAATAGTGCCGCTTGTTGCATTAAATCCTAAAAATCGTACACAAATTTTGGAATGTAAAACATAAATAAAAAAGTAAATTTTTGTCCCATCCCGGCCCCTAAGTGCCCCACTGTGCGGGCCGGGGGCTTTTTGACAGCGTTGTACTTTTTTGTCATTTTTTGGGCCCATTTATTGTGGGCAAGCCAAGAAAAATATAAGGATCGTGTATGTAAAACTTAATAGTTTTTTGACGTCATTTTTATTTTATTTCATTTTTTAAAGATGAAAAATAAAGAAAATCATCAAAAATAGATTATTCATTAAAAAATGGTGCTGCTTGTCGCATTAATTCATAAAAATCGTATATTAATTTGAATACAAAACATAAATAAAAATGTAAATTTTTGACCTATCCCGCCCCCTGGGCGCCCCTCTACGCGGGTCGGAGGCTTTTTGACAACGTTTTATTTTTTTGTCATTGTTTGGGGCCATTTTTTGCGGGCATGCCCAAAAAAATATAACAATAGTGTCTGCAAATTTTAATAATTTTTTGACATCATTTTTATTTTATTTAATTTTTCAAAGACGAAAAATAAAGAAAATCATAAAAAAGAGAATATTCATCAAAAAATGGTGCCGCTTGTTGCATTAATTCCTAAAAATCGTATATTAATTTTGGAATGCAAAACATAAATAAAAGTATAAATTTTTGACACATCCCCGCCCCTGGAGGTGGATTGTTACCATGAGGTGGAGGTGGATATATACCTCACATGCATGTATACCACTTGGCATTGTGTACGCTTAGCTGAAAGATGACTCACGCTAAAGTTGGTAACTTACCTTGTAAAACTACCTAAGTGTACTAAGGCCACTTCTCACGTTGTAAAACTACATAAACTTACTAATGCTATTATATACTTCATGTGAAGCATAGCAGAGACAAAAAAATGGGACGTGAGAGAGTTACGAAGAAAGAAAAACAAAAGTTGTTAGGGAGAGACAGAGTAAGAGAAATCAAAGAAATCAAGCATTTTCACCGAAATTTCTTCTGTTCAGTCCGGTAGAAACGTAACCTGAGGAGTTCTAGCGAGAAACCTCAACTTCTGGAGGTAAGATTTAGGATTTTTCATGAGAATTCTATGATTTCTTGATTTAGATGAATAGTAACTCATCTCAAAAAACTTCCGTTAAAGTAAAAATCGAAACCGAGGTTTTGTAGAGCATCATAATAGGAGTTTAACGGTGTAAGTATTAAAACGATTGAACGAAGTTTTGGTGGATTTCCATTGAAAATCCGTGAGCCTAGATTAAGAAAGAACATGTGTTTTGTTCAATTTTATGTTTGAAATCTGTGTTTAGGAATGTGAATCTTGACTCCAGGTACCGAAATCGGAAGTATAACGAGTTATTGAAAACTCAGGAAACGAGAAAAATAAGGCAAAACTCTGCCGAAATTTCCTAAAAAATAGTTAGTAAGCAATGAGTTAGTAATTCAATTCTAGAGAGTGAGTAATAGTTTTAAGACCCAGAAATGAGTAAATTAAGGTTTCAGAAGTCGAAACACTCAAATTATGGAATTTACCTCTTAAGCTAGACAATTCAGCTTAAAGGAATAAAGTTCAAAAGTGAGTTGAAATTTAGATTTAAGAATTTGAGTATGAACAATTGTGATTTGGAATAGGAAATTTATACCTATTTCCATGAAACAGGTTTTGGCACGAGAGCCGAGACAACGAGAAAGAACTTCCAGCAAGTGGGAATCCTAGCGAATTATAAGTAAGTATAGACATATATGTTTGTCTGGACTCGAGTAAGCTGTAGTTAGACTTAGAACTATGAATTTACTTATGTTCCTAAATCTATGTGATTATATGTGATTATACATGTTTGGAGGGCTCAATGCCCTAGATTGCAGAAGGGCGACATATGGCTACCCTTATGCACAGTTAAAGTATGCAAGTAGTATTATGCCTTTTATGTTAGCATGTGCATGTAGAGAAACGTTGCATATCATTTAGTAAAGTTTTTAACGCTTTGAAATGAAAAACTCAAAGTTCAGTAATGTAAAGAGACTGACGGGTCGTCGGCCTCCCAAGGGAGGAAATCTCAAAGAGTAGAGATTCTGACTAGACCAGACAGTAAGAAGGGGCCCAGGCCCACAGTAACAAGACAGTAAGCAGGGGCCCAAGCCCACAGTAGTGAGAACAAAAGGACATAAAGCATGTTTCACACGAGCATATTTGCATCATAACTCGTAATGTAATTTTTCTAGTTTATGATGTGTGCATGTTTATACTTGCTGAGCGTTAGCTCATCAGTTTACTCGTGTGCAGGTAACAAAGGTAAGCAGCCAGCCATATAGTGGTTTTGCTTGATGGACCGGCAGAGGCAAGGGGTGGCGGAAATGTCATGGGTACACGGGAGTGGTCTCTACTATGCTCGCTTAGAAATTAAATTCCGCTGCAGAGTAATGTAATATAGAACCAACTTTATATGTTTCAGTTTTAAGAAAAAGATGTTATGGTCATTGTCTTAGTAAAGAATAATATACTGTAATAAGTTAAAATAAGTTTCGGGGACTAGTTCCATATCCGATTTCTTAAAGTTTTAGCAAGGATAAGTTGTTGTATAACAAAAGAACATGCTAGGAGCATGTTAAGAACCCGTGGGTTAAAGAAAAAAAATTTACTCGTAGAAAAACATAAATTAAAGAGACGATAGACTAATAACAAGTAATAGATTAGACTATAACTCAGCCTATTAGTAGTAGTTTAAGGTTGGCGACCCGCTGCTAGGGCGGGAGGCGTCACCGTTGGTATCAGAGCGGTGTTCCTACTCCTGCCATGACAATCCCGCACCTATGCTTCTGCACAGTCCAGGTAAATTAGTTTATGAACTAAAATTGAATTGCTTATTTCTTTTGGCAAGACAGAATAGGTACTAATGGATTGATCACATCCATCATCACGGTTAGCGTCCACATCACGAGAGAATACGTGGTGGGGACGGGTAAGAACATTTTTATCCGCATGGTTCCGACAACGAGAGAGGTCGGTACCCACACCTGCTAGATATAGCCATCCACTAGTGGATCGGGAATTAAGGGCTCTAGAGCCTATAGCGGCCGAGGTTGCACACCGAGCAAGGTGAGGCGTTTTAACTACAGGTCGAGCCACAGCTAGGTTCTGCACCTGTAATCCACCCTTCTATGATGGGCTTTCACATCCTACCAAAATTAGGGATTGGCTGCACCATGTCGAGTATGTTATGTGAGCCTGTGACATAGCTCGAGAGGAGTGGATTTTGCTCACAACGAGTCTGTTGGAGGGCAATGCCCTAATATGTTGGCAGGCTTTGGATGAGGATGAAATAGCAAAGATGCAATGGGAAGAGTTTTGCCACATGTTGAAACATCAGTTTCTTCCCCAGGTCATGCCATCAGAGTCGGCACCACAGTTGAGTAGAGAGACACATAATCAGGTAAGTGTAGCCATAACTTAGACCCGAGCTCGAGAGTTCGTCATACAAGCTGAGAGAGCTAGTATGAGATCG